>NC_135955.1:12085441-12187941 GCF_053455715.1 Rhinoraja longicauda
AGTGAGAGCGAGTATTGGCTGGAAGTAGGTGAGTCGGAGGGAAAGAAGATTTAAAAAGAGCCCCATGTATTAAATGCCATTCAGAACATTAAAACCAACGAAAGGAAATCCGGAAATATTCCACAATAATGTGACTGGGAGAAAGGTTGAGAGGAGAAGTGGAGCTCATTGGAGACCAAGTACCAGTGGAAGCAGAAAGCGTGGCTGTGGTATCAAATAAGAATCTTCTCAAATTGTCTTTACCATGGAAGCATCTTTGAAAAGGAAAATGCATTTGAAATTCTTAATATATAATAATAACATACAGAAGAACTAAACTTGAAGTTGCAGGGAAGAACGAGCACGTGGTGGGGGATAATTTCCCGAGGTGCTGCACGGCGGTGGGAGTACCCCAGGGAGCCGCGGCCCGTAGACTGAGGACTCCCCTGCCCGGTGGGCCTGACTCACCCGCTGAAGGACCACGCCAGGGGTGGAAACCGCTCAGTAGGCCCAATTTGCCTGCCAAAGTCCGGGGACTTGCCCTTTGCGGATGGTGGAACTGCAACACTTGGCGTAGACTGGAACCCACCCGGAAGGCCTGGCTCAATTGCCTCAGATCGAGGACCCACTGGAACCCTCCTGGAGGACCAGTAAGCAGACCGGCTGCGGGAGGGAGAGCACGGACTGGAGGGAGTGTGGGCCTTTGGATGCCCTGCATCTACCTGGGTCCAGGCACTGCTCCAAGAGACCGAGCACATGGACCAGACATGGCGTACGTATCTAAGTGATTATGTATAGTGATACTTGTACTGAACTGTGTACATAAATGAATTTCACTGTACTTGGGTGCATGTGACGAATAATTTTCTTTTAGATTTAGATTTAGAGATACAGCGCAGAAACAGGCCCTTCGGCCCACCGGGTCCGCACCGCCCAGCGATCCCCGCACACTAACACAATCCTACACCCACTAGGGACAATTTTTACATTTGCCCAGCCAATTAACCTACATACCTGCACGTCTTTGGAGTGTGGGAGGAAACCAAAGATCTCGGAGAAAACCCACGCAGGTCACAGGGAGAACATACAAACTGCGTACAGACGGCGTCCGTAGTCAGGATGAAACCTGAGTCTCCGGCACTGCATTCGCTGTAAGGCAGCAACTCTACCGCAACTCTACTAAAGTACCGCAAAGAGTGAGGATAATAATAATTGTATCCAAAGTGATAAATGCAGGGTTAGAAAGGATGAGCAGGCACCAAGTAGAATTTAATAGTGAGCAATTATACATTTGAAGGCTGAAATTTGAACGAGAGGACACCATTGTCTAGTAGCACAAATGAAATTACGTTTGGTAGTCTTGTACATGGTTCCTTGAAAGTGGCCGCTCAGTCTGAGCAAGAGTATTTTTTTAAACATATGTGCTTCTGGGCTACATATGCATCTGCAAAGGGGACAAGAATAAGGGAGATAGACACAAAAAGCTGGAGTAACAACGGGACAGGCAGCATCTCTGGAGAGAAGGAATGGGTGACGTTTCGGGTCGAGACCCTTCTTCAGACTTATTTTTCAGAATAAGGGAATCTTGATGAACCTTCCATAAATGTCTGCCGGCTAATATTTTATGAAAGATGGGACGTATAGCAAAGCAATATATCTAAAATGTCTCTCGAGATGAGAAAGTTCAGTTATGTGGATTGACTGGAGAAACTGAGGCTGTTCAATCTGGACTGTGATTCTCTGATACACCAGCTAAATGAGTTCATGGTGCAATGAGGGAAAGTCATTAATTATAGGTGTGAGAGGAGGGGACAGAGGTGTGTCCGTGTGTGCCTGGAGTTCATGGAATGTGGGAATGTCGGATTAATCGTCATGTTGTGTGGCATTTTAATGGCGTGGAAATACCATACAAAGGATTGCACATTGCAGAGGACTCTCCTTTGCATTCCAATCAGGTTGTGGTGATTTTTGAGGTATTGCCATATCTTAAGCTCAATCACTTTAAGTTGCTTTATCAATAACCCTCTTTCCATCATCAGGTCACGCATGGAAATGATCATGATTTCACAATGTGTAATTCCTCGCCAAATAATGCAGCCCATGCCTGCACAGAGCAAAATGTGGATAACATTCAGGCACGGGGTGGCATGGTCGCGCAGCGGTAGAGTTGCTGCCTTAAGGGCCTGTCCCACTTAGGTGAATTTAAGGCGACTGCCAGCGACTAGGCTGTCACCGACAGTTCACCGGGGTGTTGCTGGCATGATCCTGAGGAGTCGTCAAAGAATCGTAGTGGATCTCGGCGCGTCACTGAGAAATCGTCTGGTGTGAAATTCCTCTGTGACAGTGATGTGTGAAATGGTCAGGTGTGCATACCCCCTACAAACACTATACCAGTAAAACTCAGTTTATCTTTGTGTTAGCAGTGTCTGTCTTTGTGTGAGCTTTGGCCTTTAATAAACGTAGTGAAATGCCTGTGTATGTACTTGCCTCTGATCTAAATGAATGAATGAAAAGTGTTCTCATAGCGCAGCGCATGTGTCAGCGTTTGATTTTAATGGTCAAAATGAATGCGACTAGAATCTTTGAATGAGATGTCATGATAAAGTACTTACAAATTCAATAAATTTCGACACCTGATTTTTTATAATCACTAATAGCAACTTTATTCAAAAACAATCTTTTTTTAAAACGCACACTTCACACAAATGCAAAATATACCTAGAAATTTCACTGGTCGGACCTTGCTGTCGGTTTGTTCACGTGTGAGTTGAGCTTGTGACACCTCCACATAAGTGCAGGTTTTCGTTGGTTGTCTTGCTTGCCGTGGTCCCTGTCCTAGTGGACATCCTAGGTAGTGAAGACTCAGTCGTCGGTTGTTGTCAGCTTGCCGTCGCCTATGTGGTAGGTTGTCTTAGCTTCTCGCGGGCATTGTCGTGGTCATTGTCGTGGATGTGGTCGTAGGATTAATTTTTTCGGCGATCTGCTACGACTTTGACAGTCGCCGGCAGTCGCCTAAAAAATCGCCTAAGTGGGACAGGCCCTTTACAGCGAATGCAGCGCCAGAGACCCGGGTTCGATCCCGACTACGGGTGCTGTCTGTATGGAGTTTGTACGTTCTCCCTGTGACCTGCTTGGGTTTACTCCAGGAACTTCGGTTTCCTCCCACACTCCAAAGACGTACAGGTATGTAGGTTAATTGGCTTGGTAAATGTAAAAAATGTCCCGTGTATGTGGGGGATAGTGTTAATATTCGGGGATTGCTGGTTGGCGCGGAGCCGGTGGGCTGAAGGGCCTGTTTCCACGTTTTATCTCTATATCTATTTCTGGTCGTTGCGTCAGGTAATGGCATTAGTTTATTATTGTTGTGTGTACTGAAAGGTCTGCATTTGATATAGTTTGAAAGATTGGGATTACACCCAAATCCAGAAATATTCCACAAAACTGTGACTGGGAGAAAGGTTGAGAGGAGAAGTGGAGCTCATTGGAAACCAAGTACCGGTGGAAGCAAAAAACGTGGCTGTGGTATCAAATAAGAATGTTCTCAAATTGTCTTTACCAAGGAAGCATCTTCGAAAAGTAAAATGCATTTTAAATTCTTGATATATAACTTGCAGATGAACCAAACTTGAAGTTACAGGGAAGAGGGAGTGGGAGAATATCCCGAGTTGCCGCCCAGCGGAGGGGAGTACCCCAGGGAGCCGCGGCCCGTAGACTGAGGACTCACCTGCCCGGTGGGCCCCACTCACCCGTTGAAGGCCCGCGCCTGTAAGATTTGAGAAGTTTTCCCTCATTCTGCAATCAATACCAAACCAAAGAGCTGCAGTTTGGACATTTTAAACGGGAGACTGGGGCTGATAGCGGAGAAAGGCTGCGGTCAGTTTAACAAGGGATGTCACAATCCGTGGGTCCTAAGATGGCCGCGGGACCTCGTGACCAGCCACAAAAGCAAAAACCTTACAGCCCAGTCTCTAGGTTTCTGCAAAGTCACGGCCAGAACAATAGATGGATATTGGCCATGCAGAAACCTGCGAAACCAGGTCGAAGTCCAGACACTGGGGCGCTGACATCAGCATACTCACAATGCCCCAAGCCGACCTACACAGTTAATCCTCATTAAGGGGGCACAATAGCCCATAGAAAACTACCTGGTAGATGATGGGAAACCAGTTAAACCCATCACCTCTCAACGAAATACCAATTAACATACCGTCTGGCCATCCCCGGTACCCCCGGACATAACGCAGGACAAAGGGGAAACTCAATACATATCTTTTAAACAAAGAGATCCCGAGATCTGGCGGGAGATAGGACGGGCCAGAATTAGTATAACTGGCCACGACTTTTGGGTTTTAAACTCATGCAAGAGAGAGGAACAGACACGCAACTCAGGCAAGAAGAAAACTGCAAGGAACGCAAGCCAGGAGGAAGACGAAAAAGCCAGGCAAGAAAGACACGCTCGCAGCAGGGACAGCAACGCTCGCAACGACTGGCCAGGAACGCTCGCAGCAGGGACAGCAACGCTCGCAACGACTGGCCAGGAACGCTCACAGCAGGGACAGCAACGCTCGCAACGACTGGCCAGGAACGCAAGAAATGGAAGGAAGAAACTCACGGGACAAGCACGACCCTCACGGAAAGCAGTGGAGAAGCAGCACGAACAGCCAGTAACCCTAGTAATAGCCCCATGGTGAGCATGTACCCCGATCCTGCACATCCTGGACATAGTTTTAATGTAGAGGGGAGGGTGGTTTGAATAAACGTGGGTGTGTAAATGAATATGTGTTGGTCAAGTTTGCGATGTGTCGTACGTTCCCCATCTTACAGTCAAGAATATGTCTAATAGAACTGTGTCTAAGTATTCGTGTAGTTACGCATATGTCGTTTAGAACTGCGTCAAAAGTGTTCGTGTAAGTGTGCATACGTCTAGTAGAACTGTGTCTTAGTATTCGTGTAGTTATGCATATGTCGTTTAGAACTGTATCTAAGTATTCGTGTAGTTATGCATATGTCTAATAGAACTGTGTATAAGTATTCATGGACAATAGTCCCAAGTGCTCAATAAAAGCCTTTTCCATTTAAACCCTGGTCTTTAAATCTGGTCTGGTTGAGATTTTCTGCACTATCAACGCTCCTGCATCTAAGTCCAGTGTCTAGAACCGTAGGGGGTGAGTGGGTCGAACCACTCACGGGGAACCAGTGTGCGCGACCTGGTTAAGGGATCAGAGCAAGGCACAGGGACCTTAGGTCGGGCGAAAGCTCGGCGCAGAAACCCCTTACACGCCAGGGACAGAAACCGCTCTGGAGGCCCAACTCGCCCGCTGGAGTCCGGGGACTTGCCCTGTCGTGGATGGTGGAACCGTGACCCTCGTATACTGGAACACGCCCGGAAGGCCTGGCTTGGCTTGGCTCGAGGACACACTGGAACCCTCCTGGAGGGCCGGTAAGCAGACTGGCTGCAGGAGGGAGTGCACAGGCTCGACTAGGTTGTGGGCCTTTGGATGCCCTGCAGCTACCTGTGGCTTGGCTGGTCCGGGCGCCGCTCCAAGAGGCCGAGTAAGTGGACCAGACATGGCTTATCATGTTGGAGCAGCGGCGGAGGACACCTCGGCTATGCTTGGCGAGGCCGACCCTGCAACACCAGCAGGACAACAGACCTTCATGTTCAGATCAAGATCCCTGTATTTACAACTACTGGGACTTGAAAATGGCGCCGAACTGACTGTACACTGTATTAGCGTACTATTGCTATATATTTGAACTGCATCTGAGATGGTAAAACTCTCGTTTGTTATCTTGTTTGTGACTGAACTTCAGCCAAAACGGTACACGATAGCGTGACAATTCCAGGCCCACCTTACTCACCATTGTCACTTTTGTGATGATGCAAGTAGTTTTATTAAAATCGATGTTACATTTTTAGTTATTCACATTTTTAAGTTTAAAAGGAGGGGAGAGGGAGGGGAGAGGGGAGGGAGTGGGGAGAAGGGAGAGCGGAGGGGAGGGGAGGGTTGAGGAGAGAGGGGAGGGGGGAGGACAGGCTGCTGCACCAATGCAGGAGAGGTTTGGGCCCAATGGGTCCACTTGGTCTAGTATCTAATATGTAGCTAAGTGCTTATTTATAGTGATACATACTGAATTGTCTACAAAAATGAATTTCACTCTACTTGGGTGCATGTGACAAAGAGAGTACTGTAAAGAGTGAGGATAATAATAATTGTATCCAAACTGATAAATGCAGGGTTAGAAAGGATGAGCAGGCATCAGGTGGAATTTAATATTGAGCAATTATACCTTTGAAGACAGAAATTTGAACGAGAGGACACCATTGTCTTGTAGTACAAAGGAAATTACATTTGGTAGTCTTGCACCTTGTTCCTTGAAAATAGCTGCTCAGTCTGAGCAGATTTTTTTTAAACGTACGTGTTAATGTGTGGGGATCACTGGTCGATGCGGACTCAGTGGGCTGATGGGCCTGTTTCCATGCTGTATCTCTAAAACTTTTAAAAAAGATCAATGAAAGGAGGCGTGACTGAGCTCCATCTTCAGCAGTCCACCTGGGGTGATGGGCCCATCTACGTGAACCTGAGCAAGGAAATGATCTCATTGGTATCTAATTAGTTTGATAGAGAAAAAGAGCAGAAATGGAGAAGGGGAACTGCATGTAAACACGGGGACAAAACCACAACAGAATGAGGAAGGAGGAGCATTTCCTTCCCCAAGGGACAGACCTCTGTTTGTTTGCAACACTGTGTTAGATTGAGGGTCAATGTTGCAGATCCAGCCCAGGTCTCCTTCCATTGAAAGGAACCAGATCCCAGAAGGGCCACAGAAAGTGCAGCTGCTCACATAACAGCATCATGGTCCAGTCAACTGACTTCCAGTTGTACTCTGACTGTGGGTGACTGGAGTCCCTGGGCTAAAAGGTGCAAGAATTAGTTTCTCAAACTCCCAGCAGATTTACTGAACCCCGTCCCACCGTCGGTGTGTTCCAAAGCGCTTTGCAAACTGTGAAGCACTGTGAAGCACTGTGATTGTGATGTTGGGGAAAGCAGAAACTCATGCACAATAAGCTTCACAAACAGCAATGACCAGACTAGGAAGAACCGTACCATCTAATCAGTGTTCTTGTGCTGTTGGGTAAGCAGTAACCTGGCACATGTTACCAGAGGATTTCTCCCTGACCTCAGTAAAATCCACGGGACAAACCAATCCCACCTCGGCACAAGAAATCATGGACTAGTTTTTGTTTCTAATTGTGTTTTGCACCAATGTATCGTTTTTGCTTTATTTTGATTTAATTGTCTTGCAGAATTTGTATGATTTATGTATCATTTGTTTATGTGTCTGAGTCTATGTGCCTCTAATGCTGCTGCGAGCAAGATTTTCATTGTAGCCGTACCTCACTATACTTGCGCACACGTGACAATAAACCGCGACTATAAAAGGTGAAATTCAGACGTTTCTGCTAGTTTTTTTTTTATTTTTATTTTTTTTAATCAAAAATATTTATTCAAATATTAAAATAATATATACAATACAATAAAACCAAAACAGAACACACCACCAGAATACTATACAAACAAATATACCAATTGAAACTATTATACAATTATATTACAATCCCCATCCAGGATACATGCCCGTAGACGCGGTGCCCAGCGGTCCCGGAAATCCTCCAGGGTGCTTGTAGACAGCGCGTAGCCCCTCTCCAACACCACCCGGGCGCGGATGTAACCCCGGAAAAGGGGCAGGCAGCTGGCTCGGGCAGAGCCCTCTTCCGCCTGGCGCCGTGAGTCTCGGATGGCCAGCTTGGCCAGGCCCAGGAGCAGACGTTTCTGCTAGTGGTGGGGTGACTGTTGAAAAATCCCTGCAAAGAGAAGTATTTTTGATCTGATGTCCTTCAAGGATTATGCATAATATCACATGTCAAGTATTTGGTGATGCATTGAGGGATGACGCAGGGTCTTGACCTGAAACGCCAACCATCCCTCTGTAAGGGCTAACATTACGAATGCAGCAATGTGGGTTTTATTGCAGGGGTGTAAAAGCTCCAGCTCAGATTATTCCTGGGGCATCCTGTTGTCAGCATGGAAGCGCGGTTTATGGCTGATCGTATCCTCTGATATCAGCAACTGGCCTCAAAGCTTTGAAGTGTTAAGAAGAACATCTTGCCATATGGACTGCCCTTTGTTCCCAAGAAAGAAGAGGTCGCGATGGACACGACGGACACGGAGGTCCCGAAAGACTCATAAAGATTTATAGGACATTGTAAACTTGCCATATAAGGCAGTGATGGAAAAATACTGGCACATGTATTTAGGGTATAAAAGGTGTGTAAATGGAAGCTTTCGGAGAGAGAGACTACACTAGCTTCCTGAGCGTTTCTAAACGCTCCGGAATCTAAGCTCTCTTCCACCTGGGTGAATAGAATAAAGAGGTTAAACTAATTCGGTTGTCTGCCTGTTTTTTCTAATAGGCCACGGACTACAACATTTGGCGTAGTCGGCAGGATCTCTTTGGCACCGTCAACCACGAATGACTAACAGGCAGCGGTGACTGAAACACGTCCGAAGGGGATTGAGTGCACTTCTCGACCGTTGTTCGAGACCCCGGACGTTGACTTCTTTCAGACACTGAAGTCCCTCGTTTGGGGTTGATTTCGTGTTCAACTGAGATTCACAGACGAACCGATAAGGAAAAGGACAAGGATAAGGACAAGGATAAGGATAAGGTTCCGGATTTGGAAGGTAAGGGGCGGTCACTCTTGTTGTCATTGTCTTGGTCTGGGTGAAATTGATCGTTTGGTAATATTTATTGGTAGTATTTATTGGTAACATAATTTCGTATAATTGGCAATCAGACACATGGGACAGTCTTTGGATAAGAGTGATGGCGGTGCCCCGGTACAACACATGTGTTATTTATTTATTTATTTATTTATTTGCTTCGTTAATGAAAAGATTGGGAAACGAGGCCTGGCCAGTGGGAGGTACATGGAACGTAGAGACTATCAAAGAGGATTAAAGAATGGAGAGAGGGCGTGCAGAAGCGCCATCAGGAGTCGAGGGAGCGAAGTTGGAGGGAAAATGCAAGTAGTAGAGGGATATCAGTGTGTGATAGGTTGGGAATACTGAAAACATGCGATATTTTGCAAGCGGAATGTAAGATGTATGATCTAAGACTTGACCGTGATACCCGAGCTCAAGATGAATTTAAACCCGGTACCAAAGGGATATATCCCGCCCAACAACAACAAAAGTCAGAATCCGAACCACTGGAGTCTATAGCGGCTTTATTAGGTAATCAGGAGTCCGAGGGTGACGAGGAACCCTGGACGTGTCCGATCCCCACAGCCCCACAGGCAGAGCCACCGGCTGCGGTGGTGCCAGTCCCGGTTCTATCCACCCGCCAGGATATTCGGGACTACCCCCCCGATTATGAGGCAGCATCAGGGTATATGGATAGGTCCCAGACAACCGTTGGTGAAAGGGTTAAGTTGCGCCACGAACAAGAATCCGCACAATCGGCGCTAGAGATTGAGGATACTGCCTACCCTTGCCTTTTCCAGTATACCTCATGCTGCCCAGCAGGCTGAATATTTGCCCTCACGCGGGCCGGCCACCTTTGCGCTGACCAACGTGCTAATTTTTACACCGACTCACGATATGCTTTTGGGGGTTGCACAAGATTTTGGTACCCTGTGGCAGTGCAGGGGCTTTTTGACTGCAGAAGGCACTCCTATTAAAAATGCCCTATTTGTCCGAAATCTACGAGCGGGTTTAACACTCCCGAAAACCTTGGCTGTCATTAAATGTAATTCGTATACATCTGCCAAGGATCCCATTTCTTTTAGGAATGCATTGGCTGACACATTGGCACACACAGAGGCCCTGACACCTGTCATTTTAGTTTCTTCAGGTGAACAACAGCAGTTTTCTGCAACTACCGCTATGCCCAGTGTTTCGGAACTCTGCCAGCTTCAGGGGGACGCCCCCGAGGCTGAGAGACACCAGTGGAGCCAGGATGGGTGTTCCCCTCGTGAACCTGACTCGCTTTGGGTTACTGCCTCTGGCAAAGTTTGTGTCCCTAACGCGCTTTTACCTGTTTTGTTGCATTATGTGCCCTCTCTTACCTATGCTGGTAAGAGGGGAATGTTGGATGTAATAAATGCTACATGGTATCACCCCAAAATACATTGGGGTTTGCAAATTGATTTTATTGAATTGCCACGTGTACATAGTTATAAGTATTGCTTAGTTACTGTTGATGTGTTTAGCTGATGGATTGATTTTGCTATTGATGTTGCTATTTTGCTATTGTTACTCCTGCTATTAGGGGAAGCGCACTCAAGATCTATATGGGATTGTGGTTAATCTGTATTTACTCCATGACATTTATGTAAAGACGATCAGATGATATGCAGAGGAGGCAATGGCACAATACCCTGGAAGGCAGAAAGAATAGGACCCTGCTCAGGATGGTTTAATGAGACCAGAGCTAAACAATTGAGAGGCCAAGCCTATTGGGTTGTACCCTGTGGACATGCTTTGCGCCAGTTTAATTTCCAATGCCTGACAGATGAATTTAGTTTTCCATGTAAGAAGCAGCAGCTGTATCAGGGTCGGTCTAGACGAACTCGTGGGTTACATCAGTCGTCCCTACGAGAAGAGATGAGGGGAAGAATAGACTGGAGAAGGGACTCTTGCAGTAGGACGCAGGAGAGCTTTACATGTCCAGCCAACATAGCATGCGCAGTAGGGAAGTATGAAGTACAATGCCCTGAGCGGTGCGGAGAGTGCAGCAAAAGGACAACTAATGGTTATTACACATAACCGTGGGAAGGTCAATTTGACCACTAAATGGAACGTAAGCATGACTTGTGAAAAAGGAAATGGAACCGCATGGTTGAGTAATCAAACTGCGTTAACGGAATGGAGCAGAAAGGGCTGGAACGGCTAGGGGGCAAGTAGCAGCACTCACATTCTGAAGAAAGATGATTGGTTGGCGTGTACCAATGCTACCCAGATAGAAGGAAGGCACCCCCTAGTAATAATCTGGTCAGTACGAGCGACCACCCAGGAAAAATCCAATGTAGGACATTTAAGACGAATGTATACAACTTGTACCCCAATGGTTAGATCCCCGAATGTGTTAAATTTGACCGTCAGGATAGAATATGAATCCAGGAAGCAGAGTGAATGTAACGTTTCTGACATTACAATGGAGGTGTTGGAACTGGAATAGGAACGTTAAATTCCTTCAATATAGAGACCATACAAAATAAGATACAGACAGGAGGAGGGTTGATGGGAGAAGGAATAAAACTACGAAATGCTTGGGATAAAGGATTACAAGAAATGCAATTTTCAGGATGGTTATCTGATGTAATGACTTGGAGACAGAATGAAGAGGTAGAAAAAGAACTGGAAAGGGTAATGCAGAATCAAACGGAGTTAAATTCGAATGACACCCACTGTATGATGAAAGAAATAGTGCCGAGGTTTGGACTACTGTGTACATTGAGCACTTTGGACAATGGACCCTATTTTACAGCCAAAGTTAATGAGGAAATGTGCGAACAGTTAAATATCCGCCAGCAGTTCCACTGCGTACATCATCCACAAGCTGCAGGTATAGTGGAACGAGCAAATGGCACACAATGAAATAAATTGGCTTTGTACTTTGGAAAAATTGGAGATTACACGGGAATTTTGTTTTTGTCTTTCAGTCCAGGTATTTTTAAATTCATGTTACAAGTTGACAAAACTTTTAATCAGGCATAGCAACTTCATGGTGAACTATTTTATGGATAACACCTTTCCTTACTCCTATTCCGTGCACGCTTTACTATTGACTTATTTACTGCCTAGTATTGAGAGCGATAACCATTTGCTCGGAGGGTGAGCTGGTGCTTTAGAACACCAGGTCTGCGCGGTTCTTTTTGAATCAATCACAGAGCCCTGGCTCCAATAATTGGTGTACGGATTATGACAACCAATCAGATGACTGTGGATGTCAGTGTTTTAATGGGTGGTCCTTGAGACCCTATCTTAATCAAACACAGGAGAATTGGCCCCGGATACAAGTTAATTCTCCTCATGACTCTCTAGAAACACCAATAAATACAACTTGTTTCTGTAGAATGGGATCTAGACCAAATGAAGTTGGTCTGCCTGTGGGATTCACCACATGCACCCATATCAGTACTGTAGTACCCCCAAGACCTCTTAATGGGATTTACTTAATATGTGGGAGCCGGGCATATGTCTGGTTACCAGGACTTTCGCCACAGTATGATCAGGGATCTTATGAGACCTGGACAGGGTGCTGTTATCTAGCTTTTGTAATCCCACATTTACGAATTATAAATCATCCTCCACAGCATCCAGAGTGGTGCTCTAAACTAACTGTATCAGGATTTGAGAGGTTTTGGTGGATAGTATTCCCAAGATGGGGAACCGCTCGGGCGGGAACTGAAATTAGAAACTTAGCTAGTGCCCTGGACCAATTAGCAAATTGTACTGCTGGTGGACTGTACGAGACTCAGGAACAAATAGGCCAGCTAACAACTGAAATGATGGCCCTGCGTCTTGTCGCTCTCCAGAATCGTATGGCCCTAGATTTCCTGCTAGCCGAGAAAGGGGGCACCTGTGCTATGATAGGGCAGGAATGTTATACATTTGTACCAGATGTATCCTCTAATATCACCAATATCGCGGGGCATGTGAAGGAGGTTATAGAAAGAGCATTTAGCGTTTGAGCCCTCTGATGGGGTGCTGTGAACTGTTTATCTATGTGCTGTTATGTTTGTGTGCCATTGTATGTTTGTTCTTAGTACCTGAACTGATGTACAGCGCTTTGGTCAATGTGGGTTGTTTTTAAATGTGCTATACAAATAAAATTGACTTGGCTTGATTAGGAAAATAGGGGCAGATTTAGCCCAAGATCGAATTAATGCTTCAGGATGGGATTGTTTTGGTTTAGGATATTTGTGGGGGCCGATTCTCCATTATGGCAGTATCATTGTGTTAATTGTTGTGATTCTGTTAATCTGTTATTGCTTCGGTCCATGGATATGCCAAATATTTGTCAATCGGCCACTTTAAAAGACTATGATTATATCATAATCAAAGAGGGGAATGTAAGGGCTAACATTACGAATGCAGCAATGTGGGTTTTATTGCAGGGGTGTAAAAGCTCCAGCTCAGATTATTCCTGGGGCATCCTGTTGTCAGCATGGAAGAGCGGTTTATGGCTGATCGTATCCTCTGATATCAGCAACTGGCCTCAATGCTTTGAAGTGTTAAGAAGAACATCTTGCCATATGGACTGCCCTTTGTTCCCAAGAAAGAAGAGGTCACGATGGTCACGACGGACACGGAGGTCCCGAAAGACACATAAAGATTTATAGGGCATTGTAAACTTGTCATATAAGGCAGTGATGGAAAAATACTGGCACATGTATTTAGTGTATAAAAGGTGTGTAAATGGAAGCTTTCGGAGAGAGAGACTACACTAGCTTCCTGAGCATTTCTAAACGCTCCGAAATCTAAGCTCTCTCCCACCTGGGTGAGTAGAATAAAGAGGTTAAACGAATTCGGTTGTCTGCCTGTTTTTTCTAATAGGCCACGGACTACAACATTTGGCGTAGTCGGCAGGATCTCTTTGGCACCGTCAACCACAAATGACTAAGAGGCAGCGGTGACTGAAACACGTCCGAAGGGGATTGAGTGCACTTCTCGACCATTGTTCGAGACCCCGGACGTTGACGTCTTTCAGACACTGAAGTCCCTCGTTTGGGGTTGATTTCGTGTTCAACTGAGATTCACAGACGAACCGATAAGGAAAAGGACAAGGATAAGGATAAGGTTCCGGATTTGGAAGGTAAGGGGCGGTCACTCTTGTTGTCATTGTCTTGGTCTGGGTGAAATTGATCGTTTGGTAATATTTATTGGTAGTATTTATTGGTAACATAATTTCGTATAATTGGCAATCAGACATATGGGACAGTCTTTGGATAAGAGTGATGGTGGTGCCCCGGTACAACACATGTGTTATTTATTTATTTATTTATTTATTTGCTTCGTTAATGAAAAGATTGGGAAACGAGGCCTGGCCAGTGGGAGGTACATGGAATGTAGAGACTATCAAAGAGGATTAAAGAATGGAGAGAGGGGGTGCAGAAACGCCATCAGGAGTCGAGGGAGCGAAGTTGGAGGGAAAATGCAAGTAGTAGAGGGATATCAGCGTGTGATAGGTTGGGAATACTGAAAACATGCGATATTTTGCAAGCGGAATGTAAGGTGTATGATCTAAGACTTGACCGTGATACCCGAGCTCGAGATGAATTTAAACCCGGTACCAAAGGGATATATCCCACCCAACAACAACAAAAGTCAGAATCCGAACCACTGGAGTCTATAGCGGCTTTATTAGGTAATCAGGAGTCCGAGGGTGACGAGGAACTCTGGACGTGTCCGATCCCCACAGCCCCACAGGCAGAGCCACCGGCTGCGGTGGTGCCAGTCCCGGTTCTATCCACCCGCCAGGATATTCGGGACTACCCCCCCGATTATGAGGCAGCATCAGGGTATATGGATAGGTCCCAGACAACCGTTGGTGAAAGGGTTAAGTTGCGCCACGAACAAGAATCCGCACAATCGGCGCTAGAGATTGAGGATACTGCCTACCCTTGCCTTTTTCAGTATACCTCATGCTGCCCAGCAGGCTGAATATTTGCCCTCACGCAGGCCTGCCACCTTTGCGCTGACCAATGTGCTAATATTTACACCGACTCACGATATGCTTTTGGGGGTTGCACAAGATTTTGGTACCTTGTGGCAGTGCAGGGGCTTTTTGACTGCAGAAGGCACTCCTATTAAAAATGCCCTATTTGTCCGAAATCTACGAGCGGGTTTAACACTCCCGAAAACCTTGGCTGTCATTAAATGTAATTCGTATACATCTGCCAAGGATCCCATTTCTTTTAGGAATGCATTGGCTGACACATTGGCACGCACAGAGGCCCTGACCCCTGTCATTTTAGTTTCTTCAGGTGAACAACAGCAGTTTTCTGCAACTACCGCTATGCCCAGTGTTTCGGAACTCTGCCAGCTTCAGGGGGACGCCCCCGAGGCTGAGAGACACCAGTGGAGCCAGGATGGGTGTTCCCCTCGCGAATCTGACTCGCTTTGGGTTACTGCCTCTGGCAAAGTTTGTGTCCCTAACGCGCTTTTACCTGTTTTGTTGCATTATGTGCACTCTCTTACCTATGCTGGTAAGAGGGGAATGTTGGATGTAATAAATGCTACATGGTATCACCCCAAAATACATTGCGGTTTGCAAATTGATTTTATTGAATTGCCACGTGTACATAGTTATAAGTATTGCTTAGTTACTGTTGATGTGTTTAGCTGATGGATTGATCTTGCTATTGATGTTGCTATTTTGCTATTGTTACTCCCGCTATTAGGGGAAGTGCCCTCAAGATCTATATGGGATTGTGGTTAATCTGTATTTACTCCATGACATTTATGTAAAGACGATCAGATGATATGCAGAGGAGGCAATGGCACAATACGCCGGAAGGCAGAAAGAATAGGACCCTGCTCAGGATGGTTTAATGAGACCAGAGCTAAACAATTGAGAGACCAAGCCTATTGGGTTGTACCCTGTGGACATGCTTTGTGCCAGTTTAATTTCCAATGCCTGATAGATGAATTTAGTTTTCCATGTAAGAAGCAGCAGCCGTATCAGGGACGGTCTAGACGAACTCGAGGGTTACATCAGTCGTCCCTACGAGAAGAGATGAGGGGAAGAATAGACTGGAGAAGGGACTCTTGCAGTAGGACGCAGGAGAGCTTTACATGTCCAGCCAACATAGCATGCGCAGTAGGGAAGTATGAAGTACAATGCCCTGAGCGGTGCGGAGAGTGCAGCAAAAGGACAACTAATGGTTATTACACATAACCGTGGGAAGGTCAATTTGACTACTAAATGGAATGTAAGCATGACTTGTGAAAGAGGAAATGGAACCGCATGGTTGAGTAATCAAACTGTGTTAAGGGAATGGAGCAGAAAGGGCTGGAACGGCTAGGGGGCAAGTAGCAGCACTTACATTCTGAAGAAAGATGATTGGTTGGCGTGTACCAATGCTACCCAGATAGAAGGAAGGCACCCCCTAGTAATAATCTGGTCAGTACGAGAGACTACCCAGGAAAAATCCAATGTAGGACATTTAAGACGAATGTATACAACTTGTACCCCAATGGTTAGATCCCCGAATGTGTTAAATTTGACCGTCAGGATAGAATATGAATCCAGGAAGCAGAGTGAATGTAACGTTTCTGACATTACAATGGAGGTGTTGGAACTGGAATAGGAACGTTAAATTCCTTCAATATAGAGACCCTACAAAATAAGATACAGACAGGAGGAGGATTGATGGGAGAAGGAATAAAACTACGAAATGCTTGGCATAAAGGATTACAAGAAATGCAATATTCAGGATGGTTATCTGATGTAATGACTTGGAGACAGAATGAAGAGATAGAAAAGGAACTGGAAAGGGTAATGCAGGATCAAACGGAGTTAAATTCGAATGACACCCACTGTATGATGAAAGAAATAGTGCCGAGGTTTGGACTACTGTGTACATTGAGCACTTTGGACAATGGACCCTATTTTACAGCCAAAGTTAATGAGGAAATGTGCGAACAGTTAAATATCCGCCAGCAGTTCCACTGCGTACATCATCCACAAGCTGCAGGTATAGTGGAACGAGCAAATGGCACACTATGAAATAATGTGGCCTTGTACTTTGGAAAAATTGGAGATTACACGGGAATTTTGTTTTTGTCTTTCAGTCCAGGTATTTTAAAATTCATGTTACAAGTTGACAAAGCTTTTAATCAGGCATAGTTCATGGTGAACTATTTTATGGATAACACCTTTCCTTACTCCTATTCCGTGCACGCTTTACTATTGACTTATTTACTGCCTAGTATTGAGAGCGATAACCATTTGCTCGGAGGGTGAGCTGGTGCTTTAGAACACCAGGTCTGCCCGGTTCTTTTTGAATCAATCACAGAGCCCTGGCTCCAATAATTGGTGTACGGATTATGACAACCAATCAGATGACTGTGGATGTCAGTGTTTTAATGGGTGGTCCTTGAGACCCTATCTTAATCAAACACAGGAGAATTGGCCCCGGATACAAGTTAATTCTCCTCATGACTCTCCAGAAACACCAATAAATACAACTTGTTTCTGTAGAATGGGATCTAGAACAAATGAAGTTGGTCTGTCTGTGAGATTCACCACATGCACCCATATCAGTACTGTAGTTCCCCCAAGACCTCTTAATGGGATTTACTTAATATGTGGGAGCTGGGCATATGTCTGGTTACCAGGACTTTCGCCACAGTATGATCAGGGATCTTATGAGACCTGGACAGGGTGCTGTTATCTAGCTTTTGTAATCCCACATTTACAAATTATAAATCATCCTCCACAGCATCCAGAGTGGTGCTCTAAACGAACTGTATCAGCAGTTGAGAGGTTTTGGTGGATAGTATTCCCAAGATGGGGAACCGCTCGGGCGGGAACTGAAATTAGAAACGTAGCTAGTGCCCTGGAACAATTAGCAAATTGTATTGCTGATGGACTGTACGAGACTCAGGAACAAATAGGCCAGCTAACAACTGAAATGATGGCCCTGCGTCTTGTCGCTCTCCAGAATCGTATGGCCCTAGATTTCCTGATAGCCGAGAAAGGGGGCACCTGTGCTATGATAGGGCAGGAATGTTATACATTTGTACCAGATGTATCCTCTAATATCACCAATATCGCGGGGCATGTGAAGGAGGTTATAGAAAGAGCATTTAGCGTTTGAGCCCTCTGATGGGGTGCTGTGAACTGTTTATCTATGTGCTGTTATGTTTGTGTGCCATTGTATGTTTGTTCTTAGTACCTGAACTGATGTACGGCGCTTTGGTCAATGTGGGTTGTTTTTAAATGTGCTATACAAATAAAATTGACTTGGCTTGATTAGGAAAATAGGGGCAGATTTAGCCCAAGATCGAATTAATGCTTCAGGATGGGATTGTTTTGGTTTAGGATATTTGTGGGGGCCGATTCTCCATGATGGCAGTATCATTGTGTTAATTGTTGTGATTCTGTTAATCTGTTATTGCTTCGGCCCATGTATATGTCAAATATTTGTCAATCGGCCACTTTAAAAGACTATGATTATATCATAATCAAAGAGAGGAATGTAAGGGCTAACATTACGAATGCAGCAATGTGGGTTTTATTGCAGGAGTGTAAAAGCTCCAGCTCAGATTATTCCTGGGGCATCCTGTTGTCAGCATGGAAGCGAGGTTCATGGCTGATCGTATCCTCTGATATCAGCAACTGGCCTCAATGCTTTGAAGTGTTAAGAAGAACATCTTGCCATATGGACTGCCCTTTGATCCCAAGAAAGAAGAGGTCACGATGGTCACGACGGACACGGAGGTCCCGAAAGACACATAAAGATTTATAGGGCATTGTAAACTTGCCATATAAGGCAGTGATGGAAAAATACTGGCACATGTATTTAGGGTATAAAAAGTGTGTAAATGGAAGCTTTCGGAGAGAGAGACTACACTAGCTTCCTGAGCATTTCTAAACGCTCCGAAATCTAAGCTCTCTCCCACCTGGGTGAGTAGAATAAAGAGGTTAAACGAATTCGGTTGTCTGCCTGTTTTTTCTAATAGGCCACGGACTACAACATTTGGCGTAGTCGGCAGGATCTCTTTGGCACCGTCAACTACAAATGACTAAGAGGCAGCGGTGACTGAAACACGTCCGAAGGGGATTGAGTGCACTTCTCGACCATTGTTCGAGACCCCGGACGTTGACGTCTTTCAGACACTGAAGTCCCTCGTTTGGGGTTGATTTCGTGTTCAACTGAGATTCACAGACGAACCGATAAGGAAAAGGACAAGGATAATGACAAGGATAAGGATAAGGTTCCGGATTTGGAAGGTAAGGGGCGGTCACTCTTGTTGTCATTGTCTTGGTCTGGGTGAAATTGATCGTTTGGTAATATTTATTGGTAGTATTTATTGGTAACATAATTTCGTATAATTGGCAATCAGACATATGGGACAGTCTTTGGATAAGAGTGATGGTGGTGCCCCGGTACAACACATGTGTTATGTATTTATTTATTTATTTATTTGCTTCGTTAATGAAAAGATTGGGAAACGAGGCCTGGCCAGTGGGAGGTACATGGAATGTAGAGACTATCAAAGAGGATTAAAGAATGGAGAGAGGGGGTGCAGAAACGCCATCAGGATTCGAGGGAGAGAAGTTGGAGGGAAAATGCAAGTGGTAGAGGGATATCAGTGTGTGATAGGTTGGGAATACTGAAAACATGCGATATTTTGCAAGCGGAATGTAAGGTGTATGATCTAAGACTTGACCGTGATACCCGAGCTCAAGATGAATTTAAACCCGGTACCAAAGGGATATATCCCACCCAACAACAACAAAAGTCAGAATCCGAACCACTGGAGTCTATAGCGGCTTTATTAGGTAATCAGGAGTCCGAGGGTGACGAGGAACCCTGGACGTGTCCGATCCCCACAGCCCCACAGGCAGAGACACCGGCTGCGGTGGTGCCAGTCCCGGTTCTACACTCCCGCCAGGATATTCGGGACTACCCCCCCGATTATGAGGCAGCATCAGGGTATATGGATAGGTCCCAGACAACCGTTGGTGAAAGGGTTAAGTTGCGCCACGAACAAGAATCCGCACAATCGGCGCTAGAGATTGAGGATACTGCCTACCCTTGCCTTTTTCAGTATACCTCATGCTGCCCAGCAGGCTAAATATTTGCCCTCACGCAGGCCTGCCACCTTTGCGCTGACCAATGTGCTAATATTTACACCTACTCACGATATGCTTTTGGGGGTTGCACATGATTTTGGTACCCTGTGGCAGTGCAGGGGATTTTTCACTGCAGAAGGCACTCCTATTAAAAATGCCCTGTTTGTCCGAAATCCACTAGCGGATTTACAACTCCCGAAAACCTTGGCTGTCATTAAATGTAATTCGTATACATCTGCCAAGGATCCCATTTCTTTTAGGAATGCATTGGCTGACACATTGGCACGCACAGAGGCCCTGACCCCTGTCATTTTAGTTTCTTCAGGTGAACAACAGCAGTTTTCTGCAACTACCGCTATGCCCAGTGTTTCGGAACTCTGCCAGCTTCAGGGGGACGCCCCCGAGGTTGAGAGACACCAGTGGAGCCAGGATGGGTGTTCCCCTCGTGAATCTGACTCGCTTTGGGTTACTGCCTCTGGCAAAGTTTGTGTCCCTAACGCGCTTTTACCTGTTTTGTTGCATTATGTGCACTCTCTTACCTATGCTGGTAAGAGGGGAATGTTGGATGTAATAAATGCTACATGGTATCACCCCAAAATACATTGGGGTTTGCAAATTGATTTTATTGAATTGCCACGTGTACATAGTTATAAGTATTGCTTAGTTACTGTTGATGTGTTTAGCTGATGGATTGATTTTGCTATTGATGTTGCTATTTTGCTATTGTTACTCCTGCTATTAGGGGAAGTGCACTCAAGATCTATATGGGATTGTGGTTAATCTGTATTTACTCCATGACATTTATGTAAAGACGATCAGATGATATGCAGAGGAGGCAATGGCACAATACCCTGGAAGGCAGAAAGAATAGGACCCTGCTCAGGATGGTTTAATGAGACCAGAGCTAAACAATTGAGAGACCAAGCCTATTGGGTTGTACCCTGTGGACATGCTTTGTGCCAGTTTAATTTCCAATGCCTGACAGATGAATTTAGTTTTCCATGTAAGAAGCAGCAGCCGTATCAGGGTCGGTCTAGACGAACTCGAGGGTTACATCAGTCGTCCCTACGAGAAGAGATGAGGGGAAGAATAGACTGGAGAAGGGACTCTTGCAGTAGGACGCAGGAGAGTATTACATGTCCAGCCAACATAGCATGCGCAGTAGGGAAGTATGAAGTACAATGCCCTGAGCAGTGCGGAGAGTGCAGCAAAAGGACAACTAATGGTTATTACACATAACCGTGGGAAGGTCAATTTGACCACTAAATGGAATGTAAGCATGACTTGTGAAAGAGGAAATGGAACCGCATGGTTGAATAATCAAACTGCGTTAAGGGAATGGAGCAGAAAGGGCTGGAACAGCTAGGGGGCAAGTAGCAGCACTTACATTCTGAAGAAAGATGATTGGTTGGTGTGTACCAATGCTACCCAGATAGAAGGAAGGCACCCCCTAGTAATAATCTGGTCAGTACGAGCGACCACCCAGGAAAAATCCAATGTAGGACATTTAAGACGAATGTATACAACTTGTACCCCAATGGTTAGATCCCCGAATGTGTTAAATTTGACCGTCAGGATAGAATATGAATCCAGGAAGCAGAGTGAATGTAACGTTTCTGACATTACAATGGAGGTGTTGGAACTGGAATAGGAACGTTAAATTCCTTCAATATAGAGACCCTACAAAATAAGATATAGACAGGAGGAGGATTGATGGGAGAAGGAATAAAACTACGAAATGCTTGGGATAAAGGATTACAAGAAATGCAATTTTCAGGATGGTTATCTGATGTAATGACTTGGAGACAGAATGAAGAGGTAGAAAAAGAACTGGAAAGGGTAATGCAGAATCAAACGGAGTTAAATTCGAATGACACCCACTGTATGATGAAAGAAATAGTGCCGAGATTTGGACTACTGTGTACATTGAGCACTTTGGACAATGGACCCTATTTTACAGCCAAAGTTAATGAGGAAATGTGCGAACAGTTAAATATCCGCCAGCAGTTCCACTGCGTACATCATCCACAAGCTGCAGGTATAGTGGAACGAGCAAATGGCACACTATGAAATAAATTGGCCTTGTACTTTGGAAAAATTGGAGATTACACAGGAATTTTGTTTTTATCTTTCAGTCCAGGTATTTTAAAATTCATGTTACAAGTTGACAAAGCTTTTAATCAGGCATAGTTCAAGGTGAACTATTTTATGGATAACACCTTTCCTTACTCCTATTCCGTGCAGGCTTTACTATTGACTTATTTACTGCCTAGTATTGAGAGCGATAACCATTTGCTCGGAGGGTGAGCTGATGCTTTAGAACACCATGTCTGCCCGGTTCTTTTTGAATCAATCACAGAGCCCTGGCTCCAATAATTGGTGTATGGATTATGACAACCAATCAGATGACTGTGGATGTCAGTGTTTTAATGGGTGGTCCTTGAGACCCTATCTTAATCAAACACAGGAGAATTGGCCCCGGATACAAGTTAATTCTCCTCATGACTCTCCAGAAACACCAATAAATACAACTTGTTTCTGTAGAATGGGATCTAGACCAAATGAAGTTGGTCTGTCTGTGAGATTCACCACATGCACCCATATCAGTACTGTAGTTCCCCCAAGACCTCTTAATGGGATTTACTTAATATGTGGGAGCTGGGCATACGTCTGGTTACCAGGACTTTCGCCACAGTATGATCAGGGATCTTATGAGACCTGGACAGGGTGCTGTTATCTAGCTTTTGTAATCCCACATTTATGAATTATAAATCATCCTCCACAGCATCCAGAGTGGTGCTCTAAACGAACTGTATCAGGAGTTGAGAGGTTTTTGTGGTTAGTATTCCCAAGATGGGGAACCGCTCGGGCGGGAACTGAAATTAGAAACGTAGCTAGTGCCCTGGAACAATTAGCAAATTGTACTGCTGGTGGACTGTACGAGACTCAGGAACAAATAGGCCAGCTAACAACTGAAATGATGGCCCTGCGTCTTGTCGCTCTCCAGAATCGTATGGCCCTAGATTTCCTGCTAGCCGAGAAAGGGGGCACCTGTGCTATGATAGGGCAGGAATGTTATACATTTGTACCAGATGTATCCTCTAATATCACCAATATCGCGGGGCATGTGAAGGAGGTTATGGAAAGAGCATTTAGCGTTTGAGCCCTCTGATGGGGTGCTGTGAACTGTTTATCTATGTGCTGTTATGTTTGTGTGCCATTGTATGTTTGTTCTTAGTACCTGAACTGATGTACAGCGCTTTGGTCAATGTGGGTTGTCTTTAAATGTGCTATACAAATAAAATTGACTTGGCTTGACTAGGAAAATAGGGGCAGATTTAGCCCAAGATCGAATTAATGCTTCAGGATGGGATTGGTTTGGTTTAGGATATTTGTGGGGTCCGATTCTCCATGATGGCAGTATCATTGTGTTAATTGTTGTGATTCTGTTAATCTGTTATTGCTTCGGTCCATGTATATGACAAATATTTGTCAATCGGCCACTTTAAAAGACTATGATTATATCATAATCAAAGAGGGGAATGTAAGGGCTAACATTACGAATGCAGCAATGTGGGTTTTATTGCAGGAGTGTAAAAGCTCCAGCTCAGATTATTCCTGGGGCATCCTGTTGTCAGCATGGAAGCGTGGTTTATGGCTGATCGTATCCTCTGATATCAGCAACTGGCCTCAAAGCTTTGAAGTGTTAAGAAGAACATCTTGCCATATGGACTGTCCTTTGTTCCCAAGAAAGAAGAGGTCACGATGGACACAGACGGACACGGAGGTCCCGAAAGACACATAAAGATTTATAGGGCATTGTAAACTTGCCATATAAGGCAGTGATGGAAAAATACTGGCACATGTATTTAGGGTATAAAAGGTGTGTAAATGGAAGCTTTCGGTGAGAGAGACTACACTAGCTTCCTGAGCGTTTCTAAACGCTCCGAAATCTAAGCTCTGTCCCACCTGGGTGAGTAGAATAAAGAGGTTAAACGAATTTGGTTGTCTGCCTGTTTTTTCTAATAGGCCACAGACTACAACACCTCTGCCTCCACGGATGCTGCCTAACATGTTGAGGACCTCCTGCAATTTGTTTTTCTGCATGTCAAATGTTTATGATGAGGTATAACTGTATTTAACAAGAACCTTATTCCTATCAAATATGGTTTCTCACATTTGTGACAAATTTACCCATTGTGCAATCAAAGCTACAAAATGCCAAAAACTTGATAACATATAATTTCATCATCACACAGCACAAATGTATTTTGCAATCCTTTTCATATTTTGCTTCAGGTTATAAACAGGGAACAATCTTGCTTCTTCCTTCCCGGTCTACTTTCTGAGAATTCGGCAAACTCTTTCTAATCAAGATTTAAGTGAAGTGCGGTGTGGACTTGAAATGTTACTGGTGTATTTTGCAATGCACCACAGATGGTTCAGCAGCCAGAGGGTGAAGCCCTTGTTGCTGCTGCCAGTTCCACTCAGATTCTGCAAAGTCAAGGACTTTGAAATGCAAAGTCTCAAAATGGACTTCTCCATTTGAAGCTGTCTGATGATTCTTGAAAAGTCTTTTGAGCCCTTTTACACTCTATGTTAACTGTAAAATTCAGAAAACTACAGGAAACAGCAAGGAGTCTCGGTTCTACTCAGCCAGTGGAAAGACTGAACGACATTTGAAAGCTCAGCGAGGGAAGAGAATGCTGTTCATTCTGCTTTGTGCCTTTGCACTGCCTGTCTCTGCTGATCGTAAGTATCCTTTAACAAGGGGCAGCAGTTGGTTTTCTGGCTGCTTCACTGTGAATGAAATGATTAGACAATAGACAATAGGTGCAGGAGTAGGCCATTCAGCCCTTTGAGCCAGCACCGCCATTCAATGCGATCATGGCTGATCACTCTCAATCAGTACCCCGTTCCTGCCTTCTCCCCATACCCCCTCACTCCGCTATCCTTAAGAGCTCTCTCCAGCTCGCTCTTGAAAGCATCCAACGAACTGGCCTCCACTGCCTTCTGAGGCAGAGAATTCTACACCTTCACAACTCTCTGACTGAAAAAGTTCTTCCTCATCTCCGTTCTAAATGGCCTACCCCTTATTCTTAAACTGTGGCCCCTTGTTCTGGACTCCCCCAACATTGGGAACATGTTTCCTGCCTCTAATGTGTCCAATCCCCTAATTATCTTATGTTTCAATAAGATCCCCCCTCATCCTTCTAAATTCCAGTGTATACAAGCCTAATTGCTCCAGCCTTTCAACATACGACAGTCCCGCCATTCCGGGAATCAACCTAGTGAACCTACGCTGCACGCCCTCAATAGCAAGAATATCCTTCCTCAAATTTGGAGACCAAAACTGCACACAGTACTCCAGGTGCGGTCTCACCAGGGCCCGGTACAACTGTAGAAGGACCTCTTTGCTCCTATACTCAACTCCTCTTGTTACGAAGGCCAACATTCCATTGGCTTTCTTCACTGCCTGCTGTACCTGCATGCTTCCTTTCAGTGACTGATGCACTAGGACACCCAGATCTCGTTGAACATCCCCTCTTCCTAACTTGACACCATTCAGATAATAATCTGCCTTTCTATTCTTACTTCCAAAGTGAATAACCTCACACTTATCTACACTAAACTGCATCTGCGATGTATCCGCCCACTCACACAACCTGTCCAAGTCACCCTGCAGCCTTATTGCATCTTCCTCACAATTCACACTACCCCCCAGCTTAGTATCATCTGCAAATTTGCTAATGGTACTTTTAATCCCTTCATCTAAGTCATTAATGTATATCGTAAATAGCTGGGGTCCCAGCACCGAACCTTGCGGTACCCCACTGGTCACTGCCTGCCATTCCGAAAGGGACCCATTTATCCCCACTCTTTGCTTTCTGTCTGTCAACCAATTTTCTATCCATGTCAGTACCCTACCCCCATTGTGTGTCCGTGAAAACGCAGCAGGATTAGTCTTTTGATGCTGTACTGAATGTGTTAGGCAGTCTTCCAGAAAGGGAATATGTGTATGTGAGAAGACCTTTAATACAAACACTTTAAAAATACAGTAAAGGATTGGTTTGAGAAAGAACAGATTATAATGCTGGAGTCAGAGCAGCTGGGGAGGATGTGTTTAGTTGTCGACCCCATGTTTCTGGATGAAGATATTAGCCCGTGAGTGGGGCTGAGGGGCACTGTGTCCTTGGCATAGTTTAAAGGTGAGGAAGGCTAAGATGATGCGAAATATCTTCTCTGAGAGTAATGCACCTATAGAATTATCAAATTCAATGTAGTTCAAGCCAAGCCACTTCTTGCCTTCAGCAAGGGGCTGAATATTTTCTCAGGCCGGAGAAATCAAGGGGAATGGGGACAAAGTTCAATTCTGTGATTAAGAGCCAAAATCATATTGACTGTTGACCAGTCTTGAACAACCGAATGTTTTCCTGTGTTGCTCTGAATGTCTTTGTTCTCATTGTTGATTCTGATCCTAATCAAATTGGTTTTGGTTTATTGTTGTCACATGTACTGAGGTAGAGTGGAAACCTGCACCAGGAATAATACCTTTCTCAAAATAACATCTCATATGCTAGGAATGAATTCCCGATCTTCCAATATACCTTGTTGTGGCCACGAACATTATTTTTAAACACCACTTCCTCTGCATGTGTAATGCTATATTCTTTACTCTCTTTTCTCTCATGCACTACGTGATGTAATCATGAATGGTATGATTTAGCCGGACAACACACAAAATAATTTTTCGGTTATCTCAGTACACATGAAAATAATAAAACAATACTAATTTTCCTCAATCAGTATTACCGCCCCATCTAAAATGTCCCTCCCGTCTCCATTATCAACATCTTGTAGCCAGGACCATTAAATGCCTGGTCCTGCCCCGACTGTGCCAGTCTTTAGTTATCTCCGTAACATCAATTTCCCCTATAGATATTTCTACCTATGAATAACCCCATGTAAGCTCACTCACATGTTTACTACTTTAGTGCTATCTGCCACTCACAATCTTGGTGCACCTTATTTCTCTTTTCTGTTGCCACACACTAGTAACGGATACTAATGGATACTAGTCCATTACTTTGCCTGTTTGGCTCAAACACTTCCTCGTGCACCAATAAATCTCCCTGCTACGACATTGTCCCAGTGTGGCTGAGGTGCAACCCATTGATCTTGGAGAGGTCTTTCCTGAAGCAGAACTGGTCCAATGCCCCTAGAATTTAGAGCAGAAATGAGAAAGTCACAAAAATTATTGCAGTAATTAAAATGTCCCGAGCATTGGAGCAGTAACCAGAATTCGCATGGATTAGCACAGCAACTAGAATATCACAAGAATTGAGCAGTATTTCAGCTCAAAAATCAATAAATGGCTCCCCAGCCCCAGTTTGTACCATTCACCTATATGCTGAAAGCAACTTAGAGTAGTCTGCTGATTAATGATGTGCATCATTGGGATGTGGGAAACAACCTAAGAAAGAGAAACCCATGCAGTTTTTGGTAGAAAGTGCAAATTACACACAGCACCCGAGGTCAGGATCGGACGTGGGTGTCTGACCGTGGATGTGAGGATTTGATTATTTTCGAAGGATTTGTTTGGCGAGGACAAACGAAAGCAGTCAGAATTTGCTTTTTGGAGTTCTATCGGAAAGCAGAGACTCTCTTTGTTGAAAGAGTCCTCTAATTAGGGAGGATTTTTTCGTGTTTCTGAAAATCGTAGGAGCGGCAGTGGCTGGCGGAAGGCCAAGTTGCACTTGAACTGGTGGGTGGTGTTTGTGGTCTGTAGCATCGGAAAGCTCCCTCCCACACTGACTTTGCCCGGTCCAGGTGTGCCGGGTAAGTACGGCAACAGTGCATTGGATTTTCGTTGAAGCTGGGAGGACGACCGAGACCTGGGGAAGAAGCCTCCGGAAGCTCCATTTTCTACGGCGGGAGGATTGGCACGGACTTTTCCCTATCTTATCAGGAGGAGACTGCTTCTGTTGCTTTGCCAGGAAAGCCTTCACAAGACTTTAAACTGCTGCAAATGCGTGGAGGTGTAGCAATAGCAGAAAGACTGCTTTGACTTATAAAATACTGAGACGTTTTGTTTTGCTCCACGCCCTAAAGATGGCGGCCCCTAAGAATTGTGCAGCTGCCGTACAGTCGGCAGTCTCCGTGACTAAGGGCCATGAGTCATTGGGGCGTATACATGGGGTGAAAGTGACCTTGCAGGGCAACATTACCTTCAAGGCTGTGCTAACCGCGCTGGGGGAGACTGTTGGCAAGAAGGCCATAGTCGCAGGTGCGGTGGTCAGTGGGAAGGCTGTTGTCATCCTAAAGACTGAGCAGTCGGTGGCTACCGTACTGGAAAGGGGGATCACGGTGGCTGGGATTTACATGGCGGTGGACCCATGGGGACGGCCCGTGCTGCCGGTCATGCTGTCCAACGTTCCCCCTTATGTTCCGGACGCGCTCCTGCTCCCACATGTAACTAAGCTGGGGGAGGTGCGGTCTGGGCCCACCAAACTGTTGCATAGGTTGGATGATCCCGAGATGCAGCATGTATTAACGTTCAATCGTCGCGTGTACATACAGCTGGCACAGGGGATTGATATGGAGGGGAGTTTTGAGGTGGAATGGGAAGGATTCTGCTATCGCGTGTTTTGGAACACGGGCCAAGCACGCTGCCATGCATGCAAAGAGGTGGGGCATTTCCGCAGGAATTGTCCCAGGTCCCGGGCTGCCAGCTCTACCAAGGTGGCCCAGGAAGGCAGTGCTGGCCCATCTGGGGCTGCTGGTTCTACCACGGTGGCCCGTGATGACTTTGTTCCCTTGCCCCCAAACTCCATTCCCCCACCACCCCCATGTCCCGTACCTGTGGCGGGGGATGCCGGTGCAGTGTGGGGGGTGGATGAGGGGCACTGGGAGAGTCAGAAGAGTAAGAAAGGTAAAAATAATAAGAAGAACATTCAAGCGAGACGCCAGGCAGAAGGTCACCTTAATGAGGGTCCCCCGGCAGTAGATATTATCGAGCTCGCCTCTGAGCCTAACCCTGGGAAGCCTGAGGGTCTGAAGGCTGGAGAGGATGAGCAGGTAGATGGCGGAGCGGAGGAACAGGCTTCAGCAATGGAACTGACTGTACCACCGCACCCTAGTGGTTATAAGAGGAGGAGGCGTGCGTCCTCTGACACGGAGAACGGCCCTGAAGGCCAGGGGCGACCTGAAGGGAGGCGTTTCTCCCCTGTTGAGGCAGAGTACCCAGTGCACGCTTCCTCTGGGCAGGAGGATGCCTCTGTAGTGCAGGGACCACCTGAGAGTGGTGACACACTACCCCAGGGGTCTGTTCCCCCAGGGATTGCATCCGCTGGCTTAGAGGGTGACCAGGGGAAGATTGATGGGGGGGACTTGAGTGTGGGGGTGGGTCCCCAGCCTGTGCTCCCCGTTAAGGCTATGAGTCCTATTGAGGGGTGTGCTGCCCCACTGGCTGAGGGAGCAGGGGAGACTCCGGGAACATCGCCCCCTGAGGGCCAGAGCGAGGTGGTTCCCCTGGTGGTGTGGACGGGGACTCTCTGGGTGATGGTGCTGGGGCGGGTGCCCTGGGTGCGAAGGAGGACATGGTCGTTTCGGATCGTGTCCTTCGGTCGGACTCCAGACGTGCTCTCTCACTGCCCGCCCCGGAAACTTCCTCCGACATTACTGCCCCCAATCCGGTTACAGAGGGCGGTGGGGGTGTGCAGGAGCCTGGCCATTTACCAGGCAGCTTGCCACAGTTAGAGGTACCGGTACCTGCCCCCGTCACTGATCCTGGGGGTGGGATGGTGATGGAGGAGGGACCGGGTGATGTGGCCAACCCGCCCACCTCACAGGGAGGGGTGAGCGAGGCGGCTGGGAGTCAGAACTATCCAGACTCGGGCTCAGACATTGAGTGGGAGGAGGAGGGGGACGTGGAGTCCAGCGACAGTGAGTTGATGGACTGTCCCACCCGCAGCCCCGTGTGTCGGCTTGTTGATATCTGGGAACTCCAGAACTTTCTGAAGGACAGCAGAGGGAAGAGGAATAAGGCAGATCTGGCTGTCAACCGCTGGTCGGACCTGACGGTACCCTTGCAGTCCATTTATGCCATCCTTCAGGAGGAGCAGAACGAGGCAGGTGTATTGAAAAATGAGCGGCGCCAGCTCCAAGAGCTTTTTAAGTCCCTAAAGAAAGGGCAGAGGGCTCGGGGAGGCTCCATTCCATCACGGGGGGCTGGTAAAAGTTCTCGTGCGCATTCAAAATGAAGCTCACTATAGCCAGCCTGAATATTAATGGGGGCAGGGGGTCTCTCCGTAGGTTTCACCATCTCTCGGTGCTGAGGGACGGGAGGTACGCGGTGAGCTTCCTGCAGGAAACACACACTGTGGCTAGTGACGAGCCCACCTGGCTCCTGGAGTGGGAAGGGGGGGTCTACATGAGCCATCTCACCTCCATTTCGAGTGGAGTGGCCTTCCTGTTGGCCCCATCTTTCCAGCCGGAGATCGTCAAGGTGCAGGACATTGTACCAGGCCGGTTGTTGTATCTGGCCGTGCGCCTGGATGGCGTGCTGTTACATTTTATTAATGTGTACGCCCCCAAGAGCGGTGCTATGCAGACGCGGTTAACACAAGAAGTGACTGCGCTGTTGAACACCATCGATCGGGGGGAGTGTGTTTTCCTGGGGGGTGATTTTAATTGTACCCTTGAGGCGAGAGATCGCTCTGGCATTCAGCGCGATCCGGCAGCGGTATAGACATTAAGTGAGTTGGTGGATTCTTTTGAGCTACTAGATGCTTGGAGGAATTTCCATCCCAACTCCGGTGCCTTCTCATACAGGTTTAAGGGGGGGTGGTTCCCGTATTGACCGTGTATACGTGTCTAAGGCCTATGTGTCCTGTGTCTCGGCAGCCTCCATGCGGTTGGAGCCGTGCTCGGACCACTGCCTGGTGCGAGTGGACTTTATCCCGACGCGCGCACGGGCAGGGTCTGCATACTGGCACTTCAACAACCGGCTGCTGGAGGAGCGCCGGTTCCGGGATTCATTCAAGCAGTTCTGGGCGGAGTGGAGGGAAAGGCAGGGGCGTTTCCTTTCCCTAAGGCAGTGGTGGGATGTAGGGAAGGCTTACGTCCGTCTGTTTTGCCAGGACTACACGAGGGGGTCGACCAAAGGGCGGGACTCCGAGATCGGACGGCTTGAGAGAGAGTTGCTCGACTCGGAGTCTCGCCTGGGTCAGACGGAGGGGGACTCGTGTGAGTGGGAGGATTACCAGAAGAAGAAAGGGGCACTGAGGGACTTGCAGCTGAGGAGGTCCCGGGGCGCGTATGTGAGGTCGCGAGTCCAGATGTTGCACGATCTGGACCGCGCCTCCCCCTTTTTCTTCTCCCTGGAGAAGTGCCGAGGTGCCCGCAGGCAGTTTGTCGAGTTGCTTGCGGACGATGGCTCCTCCATCACGGATCCGGAGAGGATCGGTGCCTCAGTTTGGTCGTTCTATGACACTCTGTTCTCCGAGGGTACATCTAGTGGGGAGGCACAAGGGGTGCTGTGGGAGGGCTTACCCGTAGTGTGCAAAAAGGTGGCTGAGCGCCTCGATGATCCCCTAACTCTGGAGGAGTTGACTGGTGCCCTGCACCAGCTCAGGAGGGGCAAGTCTCCGGGGCTGGATGGGATGACTGTGGAGTTTCTTCGAGTCTTCTGGGGTGTCTTGGGGGGCGACTATGTGAAGGTGTTGGGGGAGAGCCTGGCGACCGGGGAGATGCCCTTCTCGTGGCGCAGGGCAGTCGTCGTCCTGCTGCCCAAGAAGGGCGATCTCCGCCTCTTGAAGAACTGGCGCCCTGTCTCTCTTCTCAGTACGGATTACAAAGTCTTTGCACGGGCATTGGCCAATCGCCTGGGGCCTGTGCTGTCCCATGTGATCCACCCTGACCAGTCCTACACAGTCCCGGGCCGGTCCATCCAGGACAATATCCATCTGGTCCGGGACCTGATCCATCTGTGCCAGAGGGCTGGTCAGTGAGTTGCCTTTCTCTCCCTTGACCAGGAGAAAGCGTTTGACCGGGTGGGACACGACTACCTTCTCGGGACTCTGCGGGCGTTTGGATTCGGACCCCATTTTGTGGCCCGGGTCCGGCTCCTATACGTTGCTGCAGAGTGCCTGGTCAAGGTCAATGGCTCTTTGTTGGCTCCCATTCACTTTGGGAGGGGGGTTTGTCAGGGATGCCCCATGTCCGGCCAGCTTTATTCCCTCTGTGTGGAGCCATTCCTGTGTCTCCTACGGAGGCGGCTGGCAGGTTTGGCTTTGCCGGGGCCGGGGGTGGAGGTGGTTCTCTCGGCCTACGCCGACGATGTGCTACTAATGTTCACTGACCCGGTTGACCTGCGGAGGATGCGTGAGTGCCAGCGGGTGTTCTCAGCCGCATCCTCCGCCAGGATCAACTGGGGGAAGTGTGCTGGGCTCTTGGTGGGTCAGTGGCAGGTGGACTCCCTGCCGGAGGAGATGGCAGTTTTTGCGTGGAGCACCACGCACCTCCTCTATCTGGGGATCCACCTGAGTCCCACTGAGGGGGCTTGGCAGGCGAATTGGCAGGAGCTGGAGGCGAAGGTCGTCGCCCGTGTGGGGCGCTGGTCAGGCCTCCTTGGTGTGTTATCATATCGGGGTAGGGCTTTGGTCATAAACCAGCTGGTGGCCTCTCTGCTGTGGTACCGGCTGGCCACTCTGGTCCCGTCCTCTCGTTTCATCGCCATGATACAGAGGAGGTTAGTTAACTTCTTCTGGGATGAGAGGAACCACTGGGTCTCTGCTGGTGTTCTGAGTCTCCCGTTGGAGGAGGGCGGTCAGGCGCTGGTCTGCGTCCGCACTCAGGTGGCAGCTCTCTGACTCAGGACCCTGCAGAGGTACGTGTACTCCGAGTGCCCTCCCAGATGGCACTCGCTGGCCATGTACTTTTTCTGCCGGAGCGCTGCCTCCAGGAGGGATCACGGCTCCCGGTAGCGGGCATGAGTCAGCGCGCTAGGCGGGAGTTGCCTGTTTTTTACCGTGATCTCCTGAGAGCCAGGAATTTGGTCACCTTCAGCCAGGGCGCTGCTCCTCAGGGGGAGGGGGGTGCTGTGGTTGTGAGGGGGGCCGGTCCTCACCCTGTCACGGTGGGTGTCGAGGAGAGGCGTGTGCGTGGAGCGATTCCGACCGGGCTTACCCCCGCTCCGTCGGAATTGCTCATCGGACCGACGGCCCGTGTCCCTTCCCGAGAGCCGGCCCCACGCAATATGAGCCGCCTTTCCCAGATGCCCAGCGTGCCGTTCCGTGATGCGGAGGCGCATCTTGTACAGGCTGCTCCTGCACACTCTCCACTTCCTCGCTCTCGTCTTCCGTCCGGACACGCCCTGGCGGTCCGTGTTACCACCTGACGGCGGGAGCGGTCCCCAGTGGAGGTCTCTGTATAAGGGGGTCCTCCCACTTTACATCGGGGACCTGGGGTGGAGAGTGTTGCATAAGGCTATAGCCTGTAACAGGTACTTGAGCCGGTTCACGGTCTCGTCTGCCGCCTGTCGCTTCTGCGGCGAGGAGGAGGCCTTCCGGGAACGCTGGTCGCCGCGGGGGGTTGAATGTATTGTTGACAGAGATGGCGGGATTTTAATGTGATAATTGTTTAATTTGTAAACTGCCGATACAGGCGGCTATTGTTTGATCACATTTTGCTTAGTATGTTTGTATGTTTTTCTTTGGAATAAAACTTTTATATATTAAAAAAAAAAAAAGAGGTCAGGATTAAACTCTGAATCCATAGAGTTGTGTGTTAGCAGCTCCACTAGCTGCTCCACTGTGCCAGCTGTGTACATCTTCGATCAGTGGTAGGGTACTTTCTTGGTGGGATCTTTCTGTGCACTACTTGCCTGTTGCATTCCCAGCGCTACTTCACCACCAACACTTCAAACCTGTGAAGCTCTGTGGACCACCACCCCCTGACTGTGAGGGAAGTGATGTAAATACAAGGCCCCTCCTGGTCATCAGCTTATAGCTGTGAGAGAGAGATGTGGCTCCAGTGAAGAGCCGGCACAGCCCGGACGGAGGAGGGGAACCACTGCTGGTGCCACAGTCCCACCTTTCCCGTTTCCCAGTGCTCACCACGTGGTGAGGGTGACACACAGCACGGCAACATCACAGATCAAATGTCTTCCACAAGGGCAAGGACCCAGGGGGGGTGCAACCTCCTACAGTGACTGTGGCCCTCAGTTCAGTCTTAACGTTACATCTCTGTGTCTTCACAGGCCACACTGCCAATGATTGGACCATGGAGACACCGGACCAGGTGATGGGGAGGGAGGGGAATCCCATGGTTCTGTATTGCAAGTTCATTCACCCTCGCCATGATTACAAAGGCAACATCAGCATTATCTGGAGAGAGAAGAATGCCAAATTGCCGTTTTTCAAATACACAAATTATCCATCAGGAGACAAGTATAGAAATGAGATCCTGAGTAATGAAGGAGTTCGCTACAAACCAATGGGGAACCCTCGGAAGAACAATGCTTCCATAATCATTAATCAGCTGGAAAAGAAGGATACAGGAAAGAACTTCAACTGTCGTGTTGAGCTCACGGAACGAGAAAAAGCAATGTTTGGAAGGCCACATGGGCCTATCAAATTATCAGGTGAGGAATTATTGTGCTGCAAACAAACAATTTGCCTGTCTTCCTCCAGTTGCCCAGTGATAGGGGGATAGAGTTGGGGGGGAAGGGGGGCATGGAGGAGGTGTTTATCAGATGGGTGGAGACAGTGATAATGGCGAGTGGTGAAAAGGAGACATAAAAGGTGTCAGACAAGGAAACAAAATATAAAGGCGGGAGATGGGCTGGGGATAGACTTGGGATAGAAGGAATTATGGGATTTGAGGATGCGAGATGAACAAGGGAGAAACAAGGAGCAGTGTGACTGGGAGATGGGAGAAATGTGTGCACAGTAGTGGGGGGTGGGGGGTGGGGGGGGGTGGTGGGAGGCACTACTTTAAATTTTTTGAGTTCAGTGTTCATACGGTTTAGGTTATAAGCTACTCAAGCTGACTCTGAGGTGCTGTTCTTCCAGTTTGCGTGTGCTCTCTCACTGATAATCCACAAAGCCAGCGACTGTCAGGTCGGTGTGGGAACAGAAAGAGGAGTTAAAAAGCTTAGTAACCAGGAGCTCCAGCAGGCCTTGGCGGACTGAACACAAGTATTCATTACATTGGGGACACAGAATGCAAGGGATGAGGTTGGAAGAATCATACCTTCGATGTGTGCATCAGGCACTGTGAAAGAGAAAATAAACAAAGTGGAGAATGTAGATTGACAGCTAGAGTGAAAGTGCAACTAAAGAGTAATGCAAGCGTTTAACGTGGTAGATTGGAAGATCGGGTAATTCAACCGTGTGAAGCCCATTCAAGATTCCAGCAATAGGTAAGAAGCTGTTCTTCCATCTGGTGATACCTACTTTCAACTTTTTGTATCTTCTGGGTGCGAGAATGTCAGGCTATTAGTGGTCCTTGATAATGCTGGTTACTTTCCCGAGGCAGCATTATGTGTAGAATGGTGAAACAGAGAATCAAAAGTGACCCTGGCAGATTGGAGAGACAGCATTTGTTCAGGCAGGGATGGTCCCTGGTTTTTAAAACAATGCTTAGACTATTACGTGAAATGGGAGGAGTCAGGCACACAGATGCTCAAACCAACTCTCTCTCATCCATTAAATCATGGCTAATTGTGGTCCTTGTTCATTCATTGAGAGATCCCCCAGACAGTGATCTCCATGAGACGCAGAGAAACTGTGGACCTTTGGTTTGAACTTACTCAACTACTTTTTATCCACAGCTTCTGCACCCTGTGGATTGCTTGATTGTAATCATGTATAGTCTTTTCGATAACTGGTTAGCATGCAATAAAAGTTTTTCACTGTACCTCGGTACAGGTGACAATAAACTAAACTCTGGGATGAAAAATTCAGAAGGTTCACAAACATTCTTGCTGGGAATTTCTTGTCCTCGGTCTGAATGTCTGACTGCTTTTTGCAAGTCCCTGACCAGTGGTTTTTGAATCATAAGCAGAAGGAAAGAATCTTTCTACAAGTACTTGGGAAATCTATCTATTCCCCAGAGCTCTCTGTCCATCGACATCCATCAGCCCCATTCCCCCATTCCTTCCATACAATCCCCCAAATTACTCCAGTCAAGCGTGTTTAATAGTCGGTATTTATTCACAAAATGCTGGAGTAACTCAGCAAGTCAGGCAGCATCTCGGGAGAGAAGGAATGGGTGACGTTTCGGGTCGAGACCCTTCTTCACACTGATGTCAGGGGGGGCGGGACAAAGGAAGGATATAGGTGGAGACAGGAAGATAACGGAAGATCTGGGAAGGAGGAGGGGAAGAGAGGGACAGAGGAACTATCTAAAGTTGGAGAAGTCGATGTTCATACCACTGGGCTGCAAGCTGCCCAGGCGAAATATGAGGTGCTGTTCCTCCAATTTCCGGTGGGCCTCACTATGGCACTGGAGGAGGCCCATGACAGAAAGGTCAGACTGGGAATAGGAGGGGGAGTTGAAGTGCTCGGCCACCAAAGTTACCAATATGTTTGGTTTATAAGTTACGATGTTTATACCACTGGGCTGCAAGCTTGGTTTCGCCAATGTAAATAAGTTGATAGTCGTATGCACTGGGATTAGAACAATACAATTATTCATTGCTGCAACTTTGCAGGCACATTAATACAACATAATAATAAATATACAACAAACACCAAGACAGTAAATTATCAGTTATACATGGTAAACCAGACCATTATAGTGCAAGCATTTGAATAACATTTGAAGTAAGTAGTGCAACCTTATACAAAGTCGTGTTCTGTGCAACTGGGATATTGGCTGAACTCTTGAGGCAACACCTGTAAGTCCTGTTGATGTTGTGGAAGTTGAAATCCATGATGGACCGGGGAATGTTTTTTCTGCAGCCTCCTTGGCTTTGGGGCATTCTGGTTACCAAAGGAGGCTGTGAAGTAGCCAGTCAGTATGGTCCTGTAGAAGTTGGAGTGTATTCAGCGAAGTGCCTCAAACATCTGAGGAATTGGAAGAGCTGATGAGCTTTCTTTGTGATCGATCGCATCAATGCACTGGGCCCTGAAAAACTCAGTGAAGTGCATGTCCAGGAGCTTGAAGCTGTTTACTCTCACCACTGTCGTGCCCCCGATGATAACAGGTTTATGGAATCTAGGTTTTCCCTTCCCCAGGTCAACAATGAGCTCCTTGGTTTGTCTAAAGTTCACAGCAAGATCATTGTTTTGGCAGCACTCAACCAGATAATTGATCTCCCTCCTGTACATTGACTCATCATTATCATTTATTCATTCAACAACAGCAGTATCGGCAGTGAATCATCTCTCTATCTGAAGCATTTTTTGAATCTACCAACCTCACAGGCAGTGAATGCCTGGGCCCTGGATTAATGAAATGTACTTTGTATCGTTTTTGCTTACGTTCATGACAATTTAAATCTGTCTCCTTGTCTTCGAAACTAGTTGTTACTGTGTCCACTTCAATCGAATCTAGTCTCGACTTTCAAAGAAAACTGAATCAGCTTTACCAGTCTAACCCTGGAGGTGACTGTGAAGTAAGACTTTTATGCATCCTCTCTCATCCTTGACATCCTGGAGAGTGATGACTGGAAATGGAAACAAATCTCTTGCAGTTGAACAGGTTCAACACAGCCTTCACCCCTATATTTACTCATATTCACTTACCAATCAAGTGACTTCACAACAGCTGATCACCAGGGCAATCCTGTCCCAAAGCTATCATAGATTCCTCCACCTTCCTGCTTCTCTGCAACATAAAAGACATTTGTTTTGTTGTAACTTTTCCCAGTTCTGATCCTCAACCTGACAATCATTTGTATCTCTCCTGTTTTATAGCAGTGAAGCTGTGCTAATCCTGTACTTCATGCTTTCGTCATTGAGCCCCACGTCTCACACTTCACTAACCATTCCCTCAATGTGTCACATTTAGGGTTTTTTAACTGTCTCGTAAGGAGTTCCTTGGCACCCTTTAGCATTGTTCTGTTTAATCTATCTTATCTCTCATTTCTGTGTAGGTATTATCACTCGGTGTGTGTCTCTGTTAATTTTTATCTCACACACCTTCTCCACTTCTTCATATTCCACTTGCAATCTTCTTACAATTCAATGGAAAATGAACATGTAGTAGAACATGCAGTAGAAAATGTAGTAGAGGTGTACTACATCCACTGGAACCTCCCTTATCATTCCTGCTAGATATATTGTCCACCCTAACCCTAAACTCCACTTAAATTGTCAACAGAACTTCCCCTTCATCAAGGATTAAATCAAAAATTGCTGTAAAATTAATCAGGTCTGAATGCAGAGTCAACTCGAGGGGCTACAATATCCATGTAGGAAGGTGTGTTGCTGCTACTCAGGTGGGTTTAACCTAGTTTGGCAGAAGGTTGGGAACTGGAGCAGGGGGAGGTATTGAATGGGATGTAGACTTCAGCTTAAGACTGATCAGAAGGGCTGGCAGGGCCAGGTTAATGAACACAGTGGAACTGATGGACTGAAGTGTGTTTATTTCAATGCTATGTGTATTATGTGTAAGGTAGATGAATGTAAAGTTTGGATTAGTGCATGGAACTATGATGTTGTGGCCATTAGAGTTTTGGTTGAGCGAGGGGCAGGACTGACAGCACAATGTTCCAGGGTTTTAGGTGTGATTTAGCAGCATTGTAGGTTATATACAAATACAAGCAGGTCACCTGCAATTACTTTATAATAATAATAATAATAATGTATTCCTTTATTCGTTCCACACCGGGGAAATTTACAGTGTTACAGCAGCAAAGTGGATAGCAAGAGAGCATTCATTATAAATAAAAGATACATAAATTGTCATCAGTTTTCCATGTGTTCTTAGCTGTTATTGTTGACTCATCTGTTGGGAGCAGTGCTGGTTGTGCAGTCTCACAGCAGCGGGAAGGAAGGACCTCCTATATCTCTTCTTCATGCACTTGGAGTGAAGGAGTCTGTCACTGAAGGAGCTACTCAGTGCAGTGACAGTGTCCTGCATGGGGTGGGAGTCGTTGTCCAGCAGCGATCTTATCTTTGCCATCATCATCCTCTCTCCCACCACCTGCACTGTCGAGGGGGCAACCTAGGACAGAGCTGGCCTTCCTGACCAGCTTGTTGAATCTCTTCTCTTCCCTTCCACCGCTGAGATGCTGCTGCTCCAGCAGACCACTCCATAGAAGATGGCCGATGCATCCACTGTGTTGTAGAAGGTCCTTAGGAGTGCTCCCTGCATTCCAAAGGACCAAAGTCTCCTTAGCAGATAAAGTCTGCTCTGGCCCTTTCTGTATAGAGCATCGGTGTTTTCAGTCCAGTCCAGTCCAGTTTATTGTTGAGGTGGACACCCAGGTACTTATAAGAGGCCACCCTCTCGATGTCCATTCCCTGGATGTTCACCGGTGTCGGGGGCACCTGGCTGCGTCTGCGGAAATCTCCCACCATCTCCCTGGTTTTCCCCGCGTTGATCCGGAGGCAGTTCCGCTGGCACCAGTCTACAAACTCCTTGATCAGTTCTCTGTACGTCCTGTCCTCATGGCCCGTGATGAGGCCGACGATGGCAGAGTCGTCAGAGAACCTCTATAGATAGGAGTCTGCAGAGCTGTGCTTGAAGTCCACAGTGTACAGGGGGAACAAGAATGGAGCTAGCACTGTTCCCTGCGGAACCCCAGCAATCAACTTATTCAAGTTGATTTGAGAATTCTGCATATTATTTATAAAGAAGTTGAAGTTACATTTACAGTTACATTTCACCGTTCTAGAGCAGCGCAGGAGGGTCAGGGACAGATGGGTCAGAGTGGGAGTGGGATGGAGAAACATGGTCGCAGATGTGTAGGAATGAACTGTAGATGCTGATTTATACTGAGGATAGACACAAAATGCTGGAGTAACACAACGTAGGCAGCATCTATGGAGAAATGGAATAGATTCTTCTTCAGGTCTGAAGAAGGGTTCCATTCTGAAACATCACCTACTCCTTTTCTCCAGAGATGCTGCCTGATCCGATAAGTTACTCCAGCATTTTGTGTCTATCAATATGGTCACAGACACAGATGATGTATTGATAAAGAAAATGTGGTTAATGCATTCGACCAATGAATAATGTCCATATTTTAAATCTTTCTCTATCCAAGATGATGTCAGAGCATCCATGGTGATCGGGAAGAGAGAACGTTCTGCCACACTGCCCTGCACCTTCAGCCCCCCGAGCGTCAAGCGCAGGGTGATCACTGTCCTCTGGATGAAGGGGACTCCATTGGAAGAGTCCGTTGTCTTTAATCATACACGTTCCTACTCCACAAGTGGTCACGGCACTAACATTGTAAATAGAGGAGGTCGATATGAGCTGGTGGGAAAGCTTGACGAAGGAGAAGCTTCCATCAGAGTGAGGGGACTCACGTTGAATGACACCAACGACTATTTCTGTCATGTTTGGACCTGGAATTCCCCTCGCACGGGATTGATTTGGGTGACTCAGGATGAGACGAGACTACAGGTTTTGGGTAAGGAAACAGTCAGTGTTGAGGAGTAAATGATAAAATCACATTGAACAACGGTAAGAAGAATCAGCTTTGTTCTGTTTCCTCTCTGAATATTTCACTCAATTCTCCTGCTGGGTCACTTACAACCCCTCACCCCTTCCTGGTGCTACTGGATGGAGTTTCTCCCTATGTGCGAATGAATAACAGTGAATTTAATTGACTTTAATCCCTCTCTCGGCTTCAGGCACCATCTTGGAGCTGTCTGTTGGGAGTGATAATGTATCTGGAGATACCTGTGTGTGCGGAGGGAATGGACAGGTTGATCTTTGGAGCTGCCATTTTTCTGGTCTACTTTCTTGTGATTGGCTTCACTTTCTAGTGGTTGGACATAGGTGAACATCATGTCTAATCTCCATTGCTGGTGTTCATGGAAGAATCATGGGACCACCAGTAACATTATTGTCAGCCTCTGGTTCTGGTAATGGGGAGGGGGTGAGAGAGAGTAACTCGGGTGTGAGTGATCCTTGATTATGTTGGCTGCTTCCCCAAGGAGTAAATGCAGTTGATGGGTGGGGGAACGAGGGGAAACCTTTTATTCAATCTGCATGGTTAATCCTGAGCTTTCTGTTGCTTGTAATTTGAATCCTCATTGCAATTCCCCCTCTGACTATTTTTTGTGACTTCCTTATAACCAGTCTAATGCAATTTGAAGAACAGGGCTCACAGCTTCATTCCAGACTCAATTGAATTCATGAATTCTGAATGATACTTTTTCTCTCTTTTATCAGAACTAACCAGTTCTACTGAAGATAAGCAAAAATGGAATATTGATCATTTATTCTCTCAATATTTATTCACAAAATGCTGGAGTAACTCAGCAGGTCAGGCAGCATCTCAGGAGAGAAGGAATGGGTGACGTTTCGGGTCGAGACCCTTCTTCAGACTGAGGAATGGGTGACGTTTCGGGTCGAGACCCTTCATCTCTCAACGATTTGTTCTCTCAACGCTTATTGCAATTTCAATAAGTTAGGTGAAGATTCAGAGGTTGTATAGAGGGGTGGATCGGAAATAGGAAATATCTCTGAAAGGGTGAGTCGAGGTTTGCTGTTGATGAAATTATCTAGTTGGTAAATTAAGGAAGGAAATTGGTGACAGAGAACACGAACAAAGATATAATCTAGAGCTGCAAATTGCACGTCAGAGGTGCAAGAAACACCCAGCAGATGAGGCAGTGTCAGTGGAGAGAGGAGAAAGGAGTCAGTATCGCAGATGAATAACCTGCTGCAGAACTTCTGATACAAACAGCGAGAAATTTACCAGAAATTGTTGTATTCAATGTTGACTCAATGGTTCATTGGGTCAACTTGAATGGAACAATTTCTGGTGACTTGCTCGCTGTTTGTATCAGAACTGGCGAGTTCTACAGCATCTGCGATACTGTCTCAGTTCTTCTGAAGAAGGGTCTCAACCCGAAACATCACCCATTCATTCTATCCAGAGATGCTGCCTGCCCGCTGAACTACTCCAGCATTTTGTGTCTATTTTCGGTTCAATGGTTTCTTTATTATCACATGTACCAAGTACAGTGAAATACTTTTTTGCATACATATCAGCAAGAATATCAGTTTTCATAAATAAGCACAATCTCCCCGGCCAGTACATAATGTACAGAAGTGCCCACTGAGTCTGTGCAACAGTTGCCATTTTGCACCATTTTACAGTCCTAGTTGCAGTGGCCAGAGAGGCCCATTGCAGCCGTCGCCTCCATTCCAGTTGTCCTGAGAACGTTTGGACCGCACTTTTGTGGTTGCAGCTCCTGGACTGTGGAACAGCATCCCCCTCCCATCAGATCTGCCCCCTCCATTGGCTCTTTTAAGTCCAGGCTCAAAACATACTTTTATTCTTTGGCGTTTTGAAGCCTTCTGTTGAGGTTGATTTTTGTTTTGTGCTCCATTTGAACTGTTTATTTTGTGCCCGTGTGTCATAGAGTCATAGAGTCCTACAGCACAGAAAGAGGCCCTTCGGCCCATCGTGTCCGCGCCGCCCGTTACCAAACACAGTCTAATTTTAATCCCATTTACCCGCATTTGGACCGTAGCCCTGAATGTTGTAGCATTTCAAGTGCCCATCCAAATGCCTCTTAAACGTTGTGAGTGTTCCCGCCTCCACCACCACCCCAGGCAGTGAGTTCCAGACTCCAACCACCCTCTGGGTGAAAAAGTTCTTTCTCACATCCCCTCGAAACCTCCCTCCCCTTACCCTGTATCTATGTCCCCTCGTTGTTGAACCTTCCACCAGTGGAAAAAGTTCCCCGCCATCTACCTTATCCATGCCCCTCATGATCTTGTACACCTCGATCATGTCTCCTCTCAGCCTTCTCTGCTCCAGGGAAAACAACCCCAGTCTGCCCAGTCTCTCCTCATAGCCGAGGCCCTTCATCCCTGGCAGCATCCTGGTGAATCTCCTCTGCACCCTCTCCAAAGCTATCACATGCTTTCTATAATGTGGTGACCAGAACTGTACACAATACTCCAGCTGTGGCCTCACCAGTGTTCTGTACAATTCCATCATTACCCCCGTACTTTTATATTCGATGCCCCGGCTAATGAAGGCCAGTAACCCATATGCCTTTTTAACCACCCTATCCACCTGTCCTGCTGCCTTCAAGGACTTGTGTACCTGTACTCCAAGGTCCCTCTGTACCCCTGTCTTCCCTAGGGTCCTTCCATTCATGGTGTACTCCCTCTCCAAGTTATTTCTGCCAAAGTGCATCACCTCGCACTTTTCAGGATTAAATTCCATCTGCCACTGCTCCACCCATCTGACCATCTCATCTATATCTTCCTGCAGCTTGCAGATCCCTTCTTCGCTATTCACCACACCCCCTACCTTTGTGTCATCTGCAAACTTGCTGGTCATGCCCTGTACGTTGACATCCAGATCATTTATGTAGATTACAAACAGTAAGGGACCCAACACCGATCCCTGCGGCACCCCACTGGACACCGGCCTCCAGTCACAGAAGCACCCTTCTACCATCACCCTCTGCCTTCTGTCACTAAGCCAGTTTTTTATCCATTTTGCCAAGGTGCCCTGGATCCCATGGGCTCTTACCTTCTTGACTAGTCTCCTGTGTGGGACCTTGTCAAAAGCCTTACTGAAATCCATGTATACCACATCCACTGCACTACCCCCATCTACCTCCTTGGTCACCCCTTCAAAAAATTCAATCAAGTTAGTCAGACACGACCTTCCCTTAACAAAGCCATGTTGACTATCCTTAATTAACCCTTGATCCTCCAAGTGAAGACTGATTCTGTCCCTCAGAATCTTTTCTAGCAGCTTCCCCACCACCGATGTCAGACTCACCGGCCTGTAGTTCCCAGGTTTATCCCTACTGCCCTTTTTAAATAATGGCACCACATTAGCTATCGTCCAGTCCTCCGGTACATCCCCTGTTGTAAGAGAGGCTCTGAAAATGTGTGCCAGAGCCCCCGCAATCTCCTCCCTTGCCTCTCTCAGCATCCTGGGATACATCTCGTCAGGGCCCGGAGACTTATCCACTTTTAAGCCTGCCAGAGCCTCCAGCACCGCCTCCCTGTCAATAGCAATATGCTCAAGAACATCACAACCCTCCTGCTCCATTTCTAAGTCCGCATCGCCCTCCTCCCTCGTAAAAACAGATGCAAAAAAATCATTTAAAACATCTCCTACATCCTCTGGCTCCACACACAGCTTTCCACTATGGTCCCTGATGGGCCACACTCTTTCCCTCGTTATCCTCTTACCCTTGATATACTTATAGAACACTTTGGGATTTTCTTTTATTTTGCCCGCTAGTGCTATCTCATGGCCCCTTTTTGCTCTCCTAATTTCTTTTTTAAGAACCGCCCTACACCTTCTGTATTCCTCTAATGATGTCTGTGCCTTAAGTTCTTTACGCCTTCCAAAAGCCCCCCCTTGTGCTGTGATGTCTGTTCTTATTGTGTTTTTAGTGCCTGCTCTGATGTACAGCACTTTGGTCAACGTGGGTTGTTTTTAAATGTGCTTTCATAAATAAATTTGACTTGACTTCACTTGACTTGACTTGAGAACCATTGTCCCTCACCTTGCACAGCCCTCCCTCTTCAGCCCTTCTTCCCCAGGGGCGGTTTGGGGGGGAGGTGGGGGGGCACCTCCCACAGATGAGTTTAGGGCGCAGAAGTTAAAACCCCCTACCCCTCCTGAGTCGGTTAACCAGGCCTTTTCTGTTTGGCTGCCAGTGACTAGCAGAATTCTGCAGGGCTCGGTACTGGAGCCACTGCTCTTCATGTTGTATATTAATGATTTGGATTGAAGGCTTTGTGGCCAAGTTTGTGGATGATACAAAAATAGGTGGAGGGGCAGGTAGTGCAGAGAAAGCAGGGACTCTGCAGAAGAACTTGTGTAGGTTGGGAGAGTGGGCAGAGAAGTGGCAGATGGAATATATTGTAGAAAAGTGTGGAGTCATGCATTTTGGTAATAGGAATAAAAGCCTTGATTATTTTCTAAATGGGGTGAGAATCCAGAAATCGGAGGTGCAAAGAGACTTGGGAATGCTGGTGCAGGATTCCCAAAAAGTTAATCTGCAAGTCGAATCAGTTGTAAAGAAAGCAAACGCAATGCTAGCATTTGTTTCAAGAGGGTTTATATACAAAAGCAGGGTTGTAATGCTGACTCTCTTTCAGGCGCTGGTCAGGCCGCATTTGGAACATTGTGAGCAATTTTGGGCACCATATCTGAGGAAGGATGTGTTGGCCCTGGAGAGGGACCAGAGGAGGTTTACAAGAATCATCCCAGGAATGAGTAGGTTAACATCAGATGAACCTTTGACAGCATGGGCCCATATTCACTGGAGTTCAGTGGAATGAGGGGGGACCGTATTGAAACAGACAGAATAGTGAAGGCTTTGGATAGAGTGGATGTGGAGAGGATGTATCCACTAGTGGGAGAGACTAGGGCGAGAGGGTTTAGCCTCAGAATTAAAGGACGCTCTTTTAGGAAGGAGATGAGGAATTTCTTTGCTCGGAGGGTGGTGAATCTGTGGAATTCTTTGCCACAGAAGGCTGTGGAGGCAAAGTCAGTGGATATATTTAAGGCAGAGGTAAATAGATTCCTGATTAGTACAGTTGTCAGAGGTTATGAGAAGACAGGAGAATGGGATTAGGAAAGATAGATCAACCATGATTGAATGGCGGAGTAGACTTGATGGGCTGAATGGTCTAATTCTACACCTATCACTTATGATCCTATGAACCGTGCCTCCCACAGATGAGCTTAGGGTGCAGACCATAAGACTCCAGCCCCCAGCCCTCCTGATTCAGTAACCGTGCCTTTATTCTCCCTCCTTTACTCTCTCTACACCAATGACTGCACCTCCATAGACTCCTCTGTCAAGCTCCTCAGGTTTGCGGATGACACTACCCTGATTGGACTGATCCAGGATGGGGAGGAATCTGCCTACAGAGGGGAAATGACACAGCTGGCGTCCTGGTGCCATCGTAACAACCTGGAGCTCAATACTCTTAAGACAGTTGAACTAATTGTAGACTTTCGAAGAGCTCCCTTTCCCTTCCCCCACTCACCATCAACAACACCACAGTCACATCTGTGGAGTCATTTAAGTTCCTTGGAACCATCATCTCCAGGAACCTTAAATGGGGGGCCACCATCGACTCCACAGTCAAAAAGGCCCAACAGAGGATGTACTTCCTGCGGCAACTAAGGAAACACAATCTGCCACAGGCAATGATGGTCCAATTCTATACTGCTATCATTGAGTCCGTCCTCACCTTCTCCATCATGGTCTGGTTTGGCTCAGCCAACAAGCACAACATCCGGAGGCTCCAACGGATCGTTCGCACAGCTGAGAAGGTTGTTGGCTGCAACCTTCCCCTCATTGATGAACTATACACTGCAAGGGCCAGGAAGTGAGCGGGCAAGATCATCTCTGACCCCTTTCACCCTGGCCACAAACTCTTTGAAGCACTTCCCTCTGTAAGGCAACTCCGGACTGTCCAAGCAGCCACAGCCAGACATAAAAACAGCTTTTTTCCACTAGTAGTTCTACTCAATAACCAAAGTATGTAGCCTCTTTTTTGCTCTGGTTTATTTTCACCCACATGTTTAGACCCTAATGTTGTATCCTTATTGTTTTGATGGGTTTATGCTTTCTTCTTAATTGTTAACTGTATGTTTGTGTTGTCATTTGTGAGCAGAGCACCATGGCACATTGCTTGTATATGCACATACTTGGCCAATAAACCTATTCATTCATTCATTCATTCATTCATTCATTCATTACATCCTCCTCTCCGGTTCCCGGTCTTCAAGGTCAAGGCTCACTGGGAGCCTTGAAGGCTCCATCTTGTCCAGACTGGAGCTGAGGTGTCTTTACTTGAGATTGGCCCTTATTAGAATAGTGCAGGAGGTCAGGAACAGCTAGATCAGAGTGGGAATGGGATGGAGAATCCAAGTCACAAGTATGGATGAACTATTGATAAAGACTGTGGTTATTGTATTCAATTTCTAAATCATATTCACACTTTAAAACTCTTCTCTATGCAAGGTGATAATGTCAGAGCATCCATGGTGATTGGGAGGAAGAATGGCACTGCCACACTGCCCTGCTCCTTCAGTCCCTCGATCAGGAATCCCAGCTCCATCACTATCAGCTGGATGAAGGGGAATCCACCAAATTGGTCTTTTGTCTTTCGTCACACTCCTCACCGCCCCGCAGCCCAGCGCATTCCTGGAAATGTAAATAAAGGAGGTCGATATGAGCTGATGGGAAACCTGGAGCAGGGAGACGCCTCCATCAGAGTGAGGGGACTCAGACAGGGTGACGCCAGTGATTATTATTGTCACGTTTCTGTCAGGAATTCAGCGTTGACGACTGTGACTCAGGATGAGTTGAAACTGCAGGTTGTGGGTAAGGAAACGTATGTTATGCTGTAAACGATAATAACATATTGAACAACCTTAAGAGGAATGAGCTCCCACTGACAGTGTAGAACAGCACAGGAACAGGCCCTCTGGCCCACAATGTCTGTACTGAACGTGATACTGCGTTAATCTTGTCTACCGACAGGTGATACGTTTCTTCCATTACCTGCATTTCAAAAAGCCTCTAAAAAACTATCGTAGCTGCCTCAGCCTCCACCCCTAGCAGTATTTTCCTGGCACCCACCACCCTCTGTGTAAACAATAACTTTCCCCACGTATCTCCTTTCATCTTTTCCCCTCTATCCTTAGTACAATGCTGTCTATTCGTTGACATTTCCACCACAGGTAAAAGGTTCTGACTCTCTCCCCTATCCATGTCTTTCACATTTTTATAAACTTTCAACAGTCCAGAGAAAATAGTTCAAGTATGTCCGACCTTTTCTTATAACTAATAACCTCTAATCTAGGCAGCATTCTGGTAAACCTCTTCTGAAACCTTTCCAAAGTCTCCACATCCTTATAATGGGTGAGAACTGTACATAAAACTGGATGCAATAATCTCAGTGTCGTAACTAAAGTTGGAGAGAGCTGCGAACATGACTTCCTGACTCTTGTATTCAGAAGATAAACGCAAAAAGTCCCTTCTTCTCGACCCAAAACGAGACCCTTTCTTTCTCTCCAGAGATGCTGCCTGTTCCGCTGAGTTACTCCAGCTTTTTGTGTCCATCTTCGGTTTAACCAGCATCTGCAGTTCCTTCCTACACATCTTGTATTCCGTACCTTGACCAATGAAAGCAAGCATACTGTACACCTTTTTCACTTGTGTTGCCATTTTCAGTTATGGAGTTATGGATTTGGAACCCAATATTTTTCTGTACATCAGTGGTTTGAAGGGTCTTACCCTTGTATACCTTCCACTTGCAATCAATCTCCCAAATGCAACACTTCACATATGTTTGGATCAAACTCCATCTGCCATTTCTCTGCCTGTATCAGTATTAGATAAAAAACTGCAGTATCTTTCATCTGCCTTCCTCATGATACTCTTGCATTTTAAATAAGCACACCACAGCCCATGTGCGGGTTTGATATTTAAGCTGCCACTTATGTGGACTGCACTCTTGTGATTGTCTTCACTTTCTCATGTTTGAACGTCACATGAGAAGGGGGTAGGCCATTTAGAACTGAGATGAGGAAAAACCTTTTCAGTCAGAGAGTTGTGAATCTGTGGAATTCTCTGCCTCACAAGGCAGTGGATGCCAATTCTCCGAATGCATTCAAGAGAGATAGATACTTTTAAGGATAGCGGAGTCAGGGGGTATGGGGAGAAGGCAGGAACGGGGTACTGATTGAGAAAGTTCAGCCATGATCACATTGAATGGCGGTGCTGGCTCGAAGGGCCGAATGGCCTCCTCCTGCACCTATTGTCTATTGTCACTTTCACATGTTTGAACGTCACTGTCTCACCTCCAATGTTGGTGTTGATGGGAGTCTTGTGGCATCTCCAGTAATATTGTCGTCAGGCTATGATTATGGTGGTATGGGTCAGGTAATATTGACTTCTGAGGCAGTTCTGGCCAGTTCTTATACAAACAGTAAGCAAGTTATTGAAATTGTTGTTTTAAATGTTAACACAAAGGCTTCATGTTGTACAGACAGAAGATGAGGTACTGTTGCATGAGATTGGGCCTCGTTAGAACAGTGCAGGAGGTCTGAAACAGGCAGATCAGAGTGGGAGTGGGATGGAGAATTAAAGTCACAGGCATGGATGAAGTATTTTTATAAACCATGTGGAATAGATTGCTAAATACAACTTTTCTCTATACAAGATGGAAAGAACAAGACATCCATGGTGATTGGGAAGAGAAGTGATTCAGCCACACTGCCCTGCTCCTTCAGCCCCTTGAACAAGAATCCCAGCCCCATCACGATCCGCTGGATGAAGGGGAGTCCACGGGAAGAGTCCACAGTCTTTAATCACTCTGTGAACCCTCCCTACAATGTCCCTATAAAGGGAGGAGGTCGATATGAGCTGGTGGGAAAACTAGACCAGGGAGACGCCTCTATCAGTGTGAAGGAGCTCAGACTGAACGACAGCAGTGACTATTTCTGTCACGTTTGGGTCAGGAATTCCACACAGGAGACGGTGACTCAGGATGAGACGAAACTGGAGGTTGTGGGTAAGGAAAGATCTGTCTGTATTGTGCTGTGAACGATAAAATCACATGATCAACTGTAAGAGGACATGAGATCAGTGACAGGTGGAGCCGAGATCGGCCCAATCCATTCCTTGCTCTGGGCTGCCCTCGCACAGCACCGCCCCTAGTGGTTGGAAGACATTACTGTTTCCGGCCAGGATGCACAGAGCTCCCTGCAGCAGGGTCAGAGATTCAGAACCACATTCACCTGCTGAACCTCCAGACCCTGTATCTGTGACAGGGTCTGTGTTGCAAAGATCCACAGACCGTCCTGGGGTATTTGCATCAGTCTCTTTCATTCACATCGACTCCAGGATCCTGTATGTTCTCTCACTGAATATTAGAGCATAGAACAGTGCAGCACAGGAACAGCCCCTTTGGCCCACAGTGTCTGTGCAGAACATAATGGTAAGTTAAACTAATATCATCTGCCGACACATGATCCATATCCCTCCATTTCCCGTAGATCCACGTGCTTCTCAAAGACACTATCATATCTGCAAATATTTCACTGCAGACTCCTAGGTGTCTTCTTCCAATCCTCATTCAGATGGACTCTATCCTCACACAGCATCAATAATGATTAATTCAATGAGTTTTAATTGAATTTCTTCCTTCTCCAAGTCCCAGCCACCATCCTGAATCTGCTTGTTGGGAGTGGCAATGTAACTGGAGAAAAGACCCTTGTGTGCAGGGCTGAAGGGAAGCCCCCTGCAAACATCACGTGGATCGGCCCAGGGAACAGCACACTGCACTTGAACAGTCGTGAGATGAGGGTCACACATGATCCAGAGAAACTATTGACTGTGGGAGAGCTGCTTCACCCCAGGATGCCAGGGAAATACACGTGTGTGGCTGTGAATGAACACCAGAGAGACACGCGTGAGATCCACCTATTCGACGATGGGAAATGGTTAATGCAGTTCCTCTGCTTTGGATTGTCCATATTGGCTATTGCCCTCCTTGTGATGGTATTTGTTCTCAGGTCTTTGAAAAAAGGTAAGTTTGCCAATAACAACTGCACTGTGGGCTGTTTTGGGTGTTCTTGGGAATGGTGGCATTTTCAAATTTTGTAGGCCGGAAATGCGAACAGGAGGACAGTCATCCCTGGTTAGGCCCCATTTGGAGTATTATGTCCAGTTCTGGTCACCACATTTCAGGAAGGATGTGGACGCTTTGGAGAGGGTGCAGCAGAGGGTTACAGAATACTGCCTGGATTAGACGATCTTAGCTATAAGGAGAGGTTGGATTGTTTTTCTTTGGAACATCTGATGCTGACGGGCGAACTGATCAAAGAATGTCAAATTATGAGACACATAGAAAGAGTAGATAGTCTTTTTTCCCAGGGTTGATATATCAAAAACTAGAGAGCATGGGTTAAAATGTGACATAACCCACTTCAGTAAAAAAAGCTGGCAAACTTCAGTGCTGCTACAGTGGTGACGGATTGGGGAATACTGATGTTCACAGCTGATTCACTTTATGTCCAAACGTGTGGATTTCGGAAAACGAATGTAATGTTGGCCTTTAATGCAAGAAGATATGAACTCAGGTGTAAATGTATAGGTCCTTGGACTCTATACTTTCAAACGGACATGTGGACGTGGAGTTACCAGCAGTGAGAGAGTCCAGGACCAGAGGGCACAGCCTCAGAATAAAAGGATGAACCTTTAGAATGGAGATGAGGAAGATTTTTTTTTTAGCCAGAGGGTGATGAATCTGTGGAATTCAATGCCACAGGCAACAATGGAGGTCAAGTCATTGGAAATTTTAAAGCGGAGATTGATAGGTTCTTGATTAGGTCCTTAGATTTGTACAACAGCAACAAAAGCTTGCATTCATGTATTAATTTATTATTATAGTCACCTACTGTGATACAGTGAAAATCTTTGTTTGGATGTTATTTGGTCAAATCTAATCATACAATACATGAGTACAATCAATCCATATACAAGTACAACAGGTAGTGTAAAGAGAAAAGTACGGGAGTACATAATATTGTGTTTTAGACTTTAGAGATACAGCGTGGAAACAGGTCCTTTGGCCCACCATGTCTGCGCCGACCAGCGATCACCACGTATCATTAATACTGTGATATCATGAGAGGTAGAGTTATAGAGGGGAGATACATTTCCTCCCAGTGGATGCAACAAGAACTACAAACCATCATGGCTGCCAGCAAAAGACTACAAAACCCATAGTCAGCAGGGCTGCCTGCCCTGCTGACACTGATTGCTGCTGATACTGATTGCTGCCCAGCTGAACCAGATGAGCTGATTGCCTCAGTGAGAGAGCTAAAAGGGAAGGGAGGCAGTATATTTAAAGAGAGAGAGACAATGACTGGAGCAGAGAGGGACAATGACTGGAGCAGAGAGGGACAATGACTGGAGCAGAGAGGGACAATGACTGGAGCAGAGAGGGACAATGACTGGAGCAGAGAGGGACAATGACTGGAGCAGAGAGGGACAATGACTGGAGCAGAGAGGGACAATGACTGGAGCAGAGAGGGACAATGACTGGAGCAGAGAGGGACAATGACTGGAGCAGAGAGGGACAATGACTGGAGCAGAGAGGGACAATGACTGGAGCAGAGAGGGACAATGACTGGAGCAGAGAGGGACAATGACTGGAGCAGAGAGGGACAGTGACTGGAGCAGAGAGGGAGAGAATGACTGGAGCAGAGAGGGACAATGACTGGAGCAGAGAGGGACAATGACTGGAGCAGAGAGGGACAATGACTGGAGCAGAGAGGGACAATGACTGGAGCAGAGAGGGAGAGAATGACTGGAGCAGAGAGGCACAATGACTGGAGCAGAGAGGGAGAGAATGACTGGAGCAGAGAGGGAGAGAATGACTGGAGCAGAGAGGGAGAGAATGACTGGAGCAGAGAGGGAGAGAAGCAGTGTTTGAGTTATATTTGGTAAGAAGGCAGCAAGCTATAGTTTTGATTTAACTACCTGTTTTGGTTTTGTGTACCTGTCTGCAAACAATTAAGTTTACCTGTTTTTGGAAAAGACTAAATATATGGAATTTAAGTTTGAAAACAAGAACGTTTGTGTCTTCATTTCCGGCACCCACACCTCCCAACCTTCAAGAGAAAAGCTCCCGACCTCTCAAGACATCACAATGGTGGAGAATGCCAGATAAGGAGGGGTGGGTGAGTACGAATGTCCATCAGTGATTTGACTATCCGCTTGGCACAATTGAGAACTAATGAGAACAACATGGAGGAAATGTTGAAGATGCTGGCTCAGAGTAACCAGCTCCAAATAGAGACGAGCCGGGCTCTTTTGGAGGAACAAAGAAAAGCCAATATGTTGAAAGAAGAGGTACTCAGTTTACAGAGGATCCAGTCATCAACCACCAACCCGAGGGTCCGTGCCAGTGATTTTATTCCTAAAATGGGACCCACCGATGATCCAGAGGCCTATCTCCATGCATTCGAGACTACTGCAACCAGTGAAAAGTGGCCTAAAGTCCAGTGGGTTGGTATCCTAGCCCCGTTCCTAGCCGGGGAATCACAGAAAGCTTTTCAAGACTTGGACAGTACAATAGCGAATAACTATGACATCTTGAAGCAGGAAATATTGAGCAGAATAGGACTTACAAAGTTTGGAATGGCTCAGCGTTTCCATAATTGGGGTTTTAGGAATGACCAACCCCCCCTGGACTCAGATGCATGAACTTATTCGGATTACAAAGAAGTGGCTTGATCCTGATAAAAACTCTGCAGTAGCCATTGTGGAAGCCATTGTTGTGGATCGATATTTACGTGCTCTGCCCTATGAGGCAAAAAGGGTTATCGGCCACAGTGCTCCTGTTGCAGCTAAGTGCCTTAGTGGATGCAGTCGAACAGTTTCAGGCTACTAATGAAATGCTCTGTATGGGGAAAAAAGCGCAACCTGTCGTTCAAGGACGTCAAGCAAATCCTCGGCCACAGCCCCAAAAACCCATACAGGGCAACCCAACCAGACAGGTTAATGTACAGGGATTATATCAGGCTGAACAAAGGAGAAAAATCCTGGACAGAGACACCAGAAGATGCTACAGATGTGGGGAAATGGGTCATATTTCATGGCAATGTGACAAAGTGGATGAATTGATGCCCACTGCAGACTCCTCTGGCAGCCAACCCACAAACCTTTATGCTGCCTTGATGGAGGGTGCTGAACACCCAGCTTTTATGTGCCCTGTGAAGCTAAATAACCAAGATGTGGAAGCTTTGCTGGACTCGGGGAGTAATTTCACACTAGTTCACAAATCTTTAATAGATGAAACAGACTTGCTGCAGGAAAAGACCCGACCCGTCTCCTGCGTCCATGGTGACACTCGTGAGTATCCTACTAGTAGTTTGAAGCTAGTCACAACCCAAGGTATGTGTGAAGTCAACGCAGGGGTTTTGGATGCCCTGCCAGTCCCACTCTTAATAGGATGAGACTGCCCCCTGTTCCACAGACTCTGGAGGGAAATACAAGAGAGACGATCTAGGGAGACATCACTGCCCAGAGGTAAGAACAAGCATAAGAGAAGCAGTCCTAAGAATAGGTCCAGTGCTAGTTTAACGCCTACTTCTACTCCAGTAAATGCTCTCCTGGGTGCGGTAGCATCATCCAGTGATACGGGGCCGGCGGAAGGGGAGGGGCCGCAAGGAAACAATTGGCCATCATCAAGTAAGGATTCCAACCGGGTAGCAGACAGACCACCCCCGCTTTCAGGCCAGTATGGTACTGCTCAGCTCAAAGATCCTACATTGATAAATGCTTTAAAAAATGTTAGAGTACTAGAGGGTGTGGACCAGGGGCTGGGAAGTGGTTTAACTTATCCTCATTTTTCTATAAAGAATGGGCTTCTGTACCAGATGAAAAAAGGGCAAGATGAGGTAACAGAGCAGTTGTTAGTGCCAAAAGCTTTTGGTCTCACAGTGTTACAACTGGCCCATACACACTTGCTCGGGGCACATCTAGGAGTGGAAAAAACAAAAGACAGAGTTCTGCAGAGGTTCTTTTGGCCAGGCATCCACAAAGAAGTTGAAAATTATTGCCGTAGTTGTCCAGAATGCCAGCTCACTGCCCCCCCCGGCCCTCATTTAGGAATCCCCTTATCCCACTACCAATCATTGAAGTCCCCTTTGAAAGGATTGGGTTAGATATTGTGGGCCCCCTACCCAAAAGTGCTCGGGGGCATCAGTATATTCTGGTCCTGGTAGACTATGTTACCCGTTATCCCGAGGCTGTACCCCTTAGAAAGGCTACAGCCCAGCATATCTCAAAGGAACTGTTCCTCCTGTGCCGTAGAGTAGGGATTCCAAAAGAAATATTAACAGACCAGGGGACCCCTTTCATGTCTCGTGTCACCAAGGGCCTGTGCTCCCTCCTAAGGATCAAGCACCTCAGAACATCAGTATACCACCCTCAAACTGACGGTCTGGTAGAGAGGTTCAACAAGACCCTTAAAGCCATGCTAAGGAAGTCAATTGAAAGAGATGGGTGCAACTGGGACCAGCTCCTTCCGTACCTGATGTTTGTAGTTAGGGAGGTGCCCCAAGCTTCTACAGGCTTCTCACCCTTTGAGCTCCTATACTGTCACAAACCCAGGGGGCTTCTTGACCTAGCTAAAGAATCATGGGAGAAACAGCCTTGTCCTCACCCTGTTATTGAGCATGTGGAGGCCATGAAAGACAGGGTGGCTACCATCTATCCTATTGTCAGAGAACATATGGAAAAAGCTCAAAGGGAACAGCAAGCATCCTACAACTGCCCTGCACAGCCCTGTGAGTTCCAGCCAGGCGACCGGGTCCTGGTTCTGGTGCCCACTGTTGAGTGTAAATTTTTAGCCACTTGGCAGGGGCCATACGAAATCATTGAAAAGGTGGGGGAGGTAAACTACAAGGTAAAGCAACCGGGAAGGAGAAAACCAGAACAGACTTACCACGTGAACCTGTTGAAAAAATGGCACCCGGCAGAGGTTCTATTAAGTTGTTTACACCCAAAAGAGTCAGGAGCACCACCAAGAGATGACATAAAGGTGGGCCCAGAGCTGTCACCCCAGCAACATCAAGAGTGCATGGAGCTGGTTGACCGTAACCAAGATGTGTTCTCGGCCAAGAACGTTTGTGTCTTCATTTCCGGCACCCACGCCTCCCAACCTTCAAGAGAAAAGCTCCCGACCTCTCAAGACATCACAATACTTATGTCTATCGTGTGTGGGAGGAAGCCAGAGCATTCGGAGAAAACCCAAGCGGTTACAGGGAGAAAGTACAAACTCCATACAGACAGCACCCGTAGTCAGGATGGAACTCGGGTCTCTGGCACAGTAAAGCAGCAACTCTACTGCTGTGCCACTGTGCCATCCGTAATTACTTCATTACGGTGTTACAGCTCCAGAAAAAGTTCAGATAAAAAGCAAGTTGGAAGATGGGGACCACACCATAGTTTGTGGGAGGACCATTCAGCAGTATGACAACAGTGGGGAAGAAGCTGTTCCTGAATCTGGTGGATTGTGTTTTCAAGCTGATATATCTTCTGCCCAACGGGAGAGGGGAGAAGAGGGGATGACTGAGGTGAAAAAGATCCTTGATTATGTTGACTGCTTGCCTAAGGCAGCGTGAAGTGTAGATGGAGTCAATAGTGGGAAGTGTGGTCTGTGTGATGGACTCGACTACATCCACAACTCTCTGAAATTTCTTACGCTCTTGGGGAGCGGTTTCCAAACTGTGAAGCATCCTGACAGTATCCCGATCAGTCTGAAGAAGGGTCCCGACCCGAAGCGTCACCTATCCATGTTCTCCAGGGATGCTGCCTGACTTGCTAAATTACTCCAGCACTTTGTCTTTCTTTCAATGGTGCATTTGTAGAAATTGGCTAGTGTTGTTGGAGAAATGCCAAACTTTTTGTTATTCTACTGAGCAAGCATGTGGCATGATTAATACAACAGAACATCCCTAGGTAGGGCAGGATAGGCACTGAATAGTGTTCAAAACTGGGGCACAAGGAGGCCTAACGACATCCTTCCCTTTGGTTTTATATTAGACAGTCTTCTTCCTTCCTTATCTGATTCCACATCTACACAGCTTTGTCTTCATTTTATCTCAATCCTTTGTTACAAACTCCACCCATCTGCCACTCAACCCTCTTCACCTGAATCTACCAACATTTGTCAGTTTTTGCCACACCCGTTCCCCTTCAACTCTACTCGCCAGCTTTCTCCCCTCTATCAATCTGATGAAGGATCCCGACCCAAAACATCATCGATCTATTTCTCTCCACAGAGCCTGTGTGGCCCTCTGAACTTCTCTAGCACTTTGTTCTTTTACTGGAGCAAGTAGCTAGGGAGCAGCTGCCTTTTGGGGAAGTTTGCATCAGTAGGTCAGAGTGATTTAATGATGAGAGGTTGTAAATTTAGACTCGAAGGAAAAGGAAGCATATGCAAAGTTTAAGGAACTGAAATTGGACAGGGCCTTTAAGAAGATTATGAAAGGAAAGAACTTTCAGAATGGCAGGCAGTGGAGAGTGGAGTCTCGGTGCTGGGGCCGCAACTATTTACAATATATATTAATGATTTGGATGATGGAATTAGAAGTAATACTAGCAAGTTTGTGGATGACACAAAGCTGGGTGGCAGTGTGAACTGCGAAGAGGATGTTAGGAGGTTGCAGGGTGACTTAGACAGGTTGAGTGAGTGGGCAGATGCATGACAGATGCTGTATAATGTAGATAAATGTGAGGTTATCCACTGGTGGCAAAAACAAGGAGGCAGATTATTATCTCAATGGTGTCAGATTAGGTAAAGGGAAGTGCAACGAGACCTTGGTGTCCTTGTACACCAGTCGCTGAAAGTAAGCATGCAGGTACAGCAGGCAGTGATGAAAGCTAATGGCATGTTGGCCTTGATAACGAGAGGATTTGAGTACAGGAGCAAAGAAGTCCTTCTTTGCAGTTGTATAGGGCACTGGTGAGACAACATCTGGAGTATTGTGTGCAGTTTTGGTCTCCTAATTTGAGGAAGGACATCCTTGCTATTGAGACAGTGCAGTGTAGGTTCACGAGGTTAATCCCTGGGATGGAGGGACTGTCATATGAGGAAAGATTGGAAAGACTAGGCTTGTATTCACTGGAGTTTAGAAGGATGAGAGGGGATCTATTGAGACGTATAAAATTATAAAAGGACTAGACAAGCTAGATGCAGGAAAAATGTTCCCAATGTTGGGGGAGTCCAGAACCAGGGGTTACAGTCTAAGAATAAAGGGGAGGCCATTTAAAACTGAGGTGAGAAGAAACTTATTCACCCAGAGAGTTGTGAATTTGTGGAATTCTCTGCCACAGAGGGCAGTGGAGGCCAATTCACTGGATGAATTTATGAGAGATTTAGATAGAGCTCTAGGGGCTCGTGGAATCAAGGGATATGGGGAGAAGGCAGGCACAGGTTACTGATTGTAGATGATCACCCATGATCACAATGAATGGCGGTGCTGGCTCGAAGGGCCAAATAGCCTCTTCCTGCACATATTTTCTATGTTTCTATGTTTCTAACTCGAGCAGGGAATTAGGAGGCCCAGATGCGTTAGACCTGATAGTAGAGGTGTGTTTAAGGAGCAGAGTGGGAGAGGTATCGAGAGGGGATTCTCACAGAATACTTTCCTGTGTCTTTGACAGGCTCACAGCAGCGTGGGTGTGGTGTTGATGCCTGCGTGGCCAATGGTCGGGAACCACAAGGACCAGAGCCAGGTAATGGCGGAATCTGCCCAAACTTCCTTTCACATCGAGGACATTCTTTGGAAAAGCTGAGCTCAAATCCACATTTAATAACTGGCCTTTCAATTGTCTCTACCACCTACTCTCCCTCCCTCCCTCCCATAGCTTCCTAATTAGATCAGCAAAGACAATCCCTCTCAGAGCAGATCGGGTTGTGTGTTCAAGTGGATTATTAATACTTAAAAGACTTGCCTCAAGGCCCAGGGCTCGCACTAAGATTCCAGATTCCTCAGTCATGGGAATTAGATTTAGATTTAGAGATACAGCACGGAAACAGGCCCTTCGGCCTACCGTGTCCATGCCGCCCAGCGATCCCCGCACATTAACACTATCCTACACCGTAGGGACAATTTTTACATTTGCCCAGCCAATTAACCTACATACCTGTATGTCTTTGGAGTGTGGGAGGAAACCGAAGACCTCAGAAAACACCCCAGCAGCTCACAGGGAGAACGTACAAACTCCGTACAGATGGCGCCCGTAGTCAGGATCGAACCTGAGTCTCCGGCACTGCATTCGCTGTAAGGCAGCAACTCTACCGCTGCGCCACCGTGCAGCCCTTTAATTAATCTGATCTGTCGAACCTACTGGAAGTATTTTGTATTGGACACCTGTCCTTAACTCTAAAGATTGAAGGTCCAACCTATTTAATCTCTTTGCAATCCCAGAAACGAGCCTCATGAACTTTTGCTGCACAACCTGCAAAGAAAGTATAGGTAGTTCTGCTCAACATAAGTTTTGAAATCGCAAATTGGCTACAACACGATTACTGAATTAGGTAATGCTATTATACAGCCTGAATTGGTTATAAAGTAATCTCTATCAGGAAGTAGAGATCCAGTTAAAAGTTAGTTTGGAAATTGGGAAGCAGAAAAAAAGCTATCTTGGATAAAAACACCCTGGGGGGAAAAAACATGTTCATGTAACTTCCCTGCAGTAATCAGTTACCACTGTCTCTGATGAATACAAATCATGGGTGGCCAAGCAGTCATTTCAATTGACATTTGAGCAGTGATACTCTATTAAATGTAACATTGAGCCATCAGTATTTGTAGATCGCAGCTACAAAACTAAACGGAGTGATAGAAAAGATCTTTATTTTTGAAAAACCAGTGGGAGAAATAACTTTGTAATTGCAAGTCTCACAATCCCGAGCCTCTAACCACCTTTTTCTCATTGGCACAATTCTTTTCATAATGTAATTTTCTATAATAAGATGTTGCGTAAGAATGCAGAGTGCGTGGTATAGCGGAACTGCCTGTGTATTGCCTTTTTGGGTAAGGAGACCAATGTTATATCTAATACACCAGCTTTGGTCTTGAATGGCCAATGTAATTCGGAATTGATCCTGTTCTTTCCAAAGTAACAATACATGATCCGTTTATTGTTAGGTTTGCACAAAGAACCTCATCTATGAAAGCCTCCAACACCCCTGAGGATAGGATTGGAAAGCTGTACATTTTGTGATTCCCTTCCATTTTATCTACAGTTTTGACGCTGTGGGAGGGGATGGGTGGACAGTTTTGGAGCTCTAATTTCTTCATTAAAATATGCTTTGCTTTTTTTGTGCCTTTGACAGGTTCACAGGAGCCTGAAGGGGACCCTGTTTACAGTGTTGTTCATTTAAACACATGGCCAAGAAACAGGGCAGACACTCAGGCAGTTCCAACACCAGGAGAATTGGACAGGAATGTTGGTGAGTGCAGTGATGGTTATCATTTGGAATTTACAGTTTCTAGATACATGATAAGGGAATAGCGTTTAGTGAAAGTAAAGCCAGCAAAGTCCGATCAAGGACAGTCACCAAAGAGGTAGATAGTAGTTTAGGGGCTGGGATTGTGAGGTTAAGAAAGCAAGACGATGAAGTTGTGCAGTAAATTTGTGTTCTTTCCAGATCCTCGTGACTCTCCAGATCCCCTCATTTACAGCATTGTTCACGTTCAAAGACGTTCCCAAGTAGGAGCAGAGATGGGTAAGGAACAGTAAGCACACGGTGAGCTGTGATACAACAGTAGTGACATGGACGCCTCATGCAAAATAGTGTCCATGATGGGCTGGAAGGCATACCCTTGATGTACTGACTAGAAACATCCACTCGCACTGACAATACCCACTGGCCTCCCATCAAGCCTGCGGTACAGAGCTCTCCATATCCAACATTCAGGGAGGGTGCTGCAAAGGCCAGACATAGCGGAAGCAGTAACAAAGACCCAGGACATAGTTACTAGGGATCCTGGTGTTGTTTATCTTCCGCTTCCCACCATCGGACGGCCAAGCATCAGACCTGGAAGCACAATGCTGTCTGTTCTGCAGTACAGTTCTGTATCCTCAGAAGCAGCGAGGGGTTCTCTCGGGGCTTGCCAAGTGTCATAATGAGGGGTGAAGAACAGTCTTGGCAAAAGATGGACCACTACAGGAGGGGCAATCGAAACAGGCAAGAGAAGGTGATTATCAGAGGTGGGAACTCGCAGAGTCACACAGCACGGAGACAGGTCTATGGTCCAACTTGCTCAAGCCGATGAAAATGCCCCATCCACACTAGTCCCACCTGCCTGCATTTGGCCCTTATCCCTATAAACCTTTCCAATCCATGTCCATGTCCCAATGTCTTTTAAATGGGAGTGGGTGGTTTGAGTGATAGAATACAGTGGGGGAGAGATGCTGGAGTGCAATAACAATCTGTGTTCTTTTCAGATCCCACGGATTCTCAGAATAGTCTCTACAGCAATGTGCACATTCAAAGACCTCCCTGCAAAGAGGAGGAGACTGGTAAGGCACACGGAACACACGGTGAGCGACAAAATACACACATCTGCGTGGACACCCCTTGGGAACAAAGTACACCTATTTCATACTGGACATCCCTTGGGAACACAGCAAACCCATTTCATACTGAGTGGACCCAGCACCGATCCCTGTGATACACCACTAGTCACAGGCCTCTGGTGTGAATAATAACCCATCACCACCACCTTCCACCAAGCCAAATTTATATCCAATTGGCTCATTCACCCTGGACCTCATGTGATTTAATCTTCCAGACTAGCAAGCCACGTGAGAACTTGGCAAAGACCTTGTTAGCGTCCATGCAGGCAATGTGTACCAGCTCTTCCCTCGTCAATAGACTCGTCACCTCGTCAAAAGCTCACTTAATTTCATGAGTCACACACAAATTCCTCACACAAAACCATGCTAACTATCGCTCATCAGTCGTTACCTTTCCAAATCCGGGTACATCCTGACCCTCAAAATCCCCTCTGGTAATTCCCTCACCACCACAGGCTCACCGGTCTGTAGTTCCCTGTCTTGTACTTGCAGACCTTCTTAAATAGGGGCACAACATTAGCCACCCTCCAGTCTTCTGGTACCACACATGTGGTTAAAGATGATGCAAACGCCTCTGCCAGAGCACCTGAAATTCCTTCCCTAGCTTCCCACAATATCCTAGGATACACTTGATCAGGCCTTGGGCATTTATTTACCCTAATATGTCTTAAGACTGCCAACACCTCTTTTGTAATGTAGATATGTTCCAATGTATTGCAATTCATTACTCTTAATTCCTTGACTTCCATGACCTTCTCCACGATAAATACAGATGAGAAATGTTCATTTAAAACCACATCCATCTCTCGTGGATGACCATGTTGATCCTATTCTCTTTAGTTAGCCTTTTGCTCTTAATATACTTTGAGAATTTCTCTGAGTTTTCCGGTATCTTATCTGCCATATCAATCTCATGTCCTCTTTTTATCCTCCTGATTATTTCCTTCTAAATTGTAAACCACCATCCCTTATACTTGAGAGGCTTGCTTGATTCCCAGCTGCCTATATCTGACATATGTCCCTTTTGCTTGACTATTGCCTCAATATCCTTCATCAATCACGTTGAATAGCAGAACAGTCTTGAGTGGCCGACTTCCTCCCCCATTCCTTACATTCCTCAGACAGTAGCTTGACTCTGTGTAGTCTGCTGTCAACCAGAGGACATAGGTTTAACTCAAGAACCAGAGGATTTAGGTTTAACGTGAGAGCTAAAAGATATAATAGGAAAAAGAGGGGCAACGTTTTCACACTGAGGGTGGTGGGTATATGGTCAGAGCTGCCAGGGGAGGGCAGTTGAGGAAGGTACTATGACAACATTTAAAAGACATTTGGTCAGGTACATGGAAAGGAAAGGTTTAGAGGCATATGGGCTAAATTTGGGCAAGTGGGGTTAGTGTAGATGAGCATCTTGGAAGGTAGGGACAAGTTGGGCCGAAGGGCCTGTTTCCGTATTGTATGAGCCAGACTCTATAAACAGCTGATGATCCCAGTCTCAGGGGGTTGGATGGATGATTGGGGGGAAGGGGTCAGTAAGGGAGCAAAGATCTTGGAAATGGGGCAAGTTCCCTCTGGCAATGAGAGGACTAAGAGCACCTGCAATAAAGAGCAGAGACTCTCTGACAAGCTGGTTCTCTGATGGGTGAGAGGGCCTGGCCTTACTCAAGCTGGGTTGAATTCAAGCCATTATCTAATATTGAGGGAGCAGGTCCAGGGAAAGCCAGGCACAATTGTAGATGTGGGAAGGAACAGAAAACAAGGAGCCCAAATCTACAGGACGACCATGTCATCGGTTTATCTTACCTGTCCAACCAGCAGTTGAGTGAAAGACATAGAAACAAAGAAAATATGTGCACAAGGAGGCCATTTGGCCCTTCCAGCCAGCACCGCCATTCATTGTGATCATGGCTGATTATCCACAATCAGTAACTGTTGCTTGCTTTCTCCCCATAGCCCTTGATTCCACTAGCCTACATCTAACTCTCTTTTAAATTCATCCAGTGAATTGGCCTCCACTGCCTTCTGTGGCAGAGAATTCCACAAATTCACAACTCTCAGGGTGAAAAATCTTCTTCTCACCTCAGTTTTAAATGGCTTCCTCTTTATTCTTAGACTGTGTCTCCTGGTTCTGGACTCCCCCAACATTGGGAACATTTTTCCTGCATCGAGCTTGTCCAGTCCTTTTATAATTTTATATGTCTCTATAAGATCCCCTCTCATCTTTTTAAACTCCAGTGAATACAAGTCCAGTCTTTCCAATCTTTCCTCATATGACAGTCCCTCCATCCCAGCGATTAACCTCGTGAACCTACGCTGCACTGCCTCAATAGCAAGGACGTTCTTCCTCAAATTAGGAGACCAAAACTACACACAATACTCCAGATGTGGTCTCACCAGGGCCCTGTACAACTGCAGAAGGACCTCTTTGCTCCTGTACTCAAATCCTCTCGTTATCAAGGCCAACATGCCATTTGCTTTCTCTAACCATGTCAATACCCTACCCCCAATACCGTGTGCTCTAATTTTGCTCACCAATCTCCCATGTGGGACCTTATCAAAGGCTTTCTGAATGTCTAGATACACTACATCCACTGGCTCTGCTTCATCCATTTTACTTGGCACATCCTCAAAAAATTCCAGAAGATTAGTCAAGCAGGATTTCCCCTTCATAAATCCATGCTGACTTGGACCAATCTTTTTATTGCTGTCCAAATGCGCCATTATTGCCTCTTTAATAATTGACTCCAGCATCTTCCCCACCACCGATGTCAAGCTAACTGGTCTATAATTCCCCGTTTTCTCTCTCGCTCCTTTCTTGAAAAGTGGGATAACATTAGCTATCCTCCAATCCACAGGAACTGATCCTGAATCTATTGAACATTGGAAAATGGCTGGGGAGAGTGGAGAGGGGATGTGGGGTCTGTGGGGGAAGGCTGACTGAATTTGCAGAGAGGGCTCCAGTTCTGGATAGGGTCTGAGGTTGAGAGATTAGAAGTTTTCCTCTCACGAGGGGAATAGATAGGTTAATTGCATACCTATCTGTTCCAAGAGTAGGGCAATCAAATGCTAGAGGACAAGTTTAAGATGCAAAGGGAAAGATTTAATAGGAACCTGAGAGGCAACTTTTTCACACAGAGGGTGGTGGGTATATGGAACGAGCTGCCAGACGAGGCAGTTGAGGCAGATACTATGACAACATTTAAAAGACATTTGGACAGGTACATAGATTGGAAAGGTTTAGAGGGTTGGAGGCCAAGCACAAGCAGGTGGGATTAGAGTAGATGGGGCAACTTGGTTGGCATTGGAAAGTTGGGCCGAAGGGCCTGTTTTCGTGCTGTATAACTATGGTTTGAATCAAAGCAGCAGAATCTTACAATAACAGCATAAAATCATAACATGGAAATTGTTTATCCTTCAGGCTGCATTTACGCAACGGTTGTATCTCCAAAAGAACAGCTCGAGGATGCAAGTGGAAAATAAAACCTCCTGCGCATGACAAACCTCCCTGGTAATTTCGGATAACGTTGAAGTCACAGATCATGAGTTGAATTGGAACGCTTGAGACTCGGGACTGGGGAGCCCCACTGTAGAGGATGTCTGTGAAACTTCGGAGGCTTCTGTGCATTTGAGATCCTCATCTGTTATAGTGCCAGGACGGACCAGAGCAATTCATTGCCAGTGAGCTGCTTCCGAAGTTCAGTCACTATCGTAAGATAGGGAGTCAAAGCACAGCAAAAATCTTCTGAAGCATAGTAATGAATGGATAATTGAAAAATTAATGTTGGACCCCGGGTATTTGGGGAAACGTTTCCCCTGCTCATCTTCAGAACATGAAACTATCATCTTGTTGTGAGATTGCACACATCTGCTTTTTGGGGAAGGACATCAGCTGTTTTTCCATCTGTTCAGCCCCACTGCAAGGGTGGATCGCAGAACAACAAACAATCTGTTGGAGGAACTCGGCAGGTCTGTGTGGAGGTGTAGGGTGGAGGAATTGTCAAAGGAAGGGTGATTCTTATACATACTTGGGAAAATGCTTCAGCAAGCCATTCAATTCAAGGGCAAATAGGGATGTGAAACAACTGCTGGCTCACAGTGTGACTAAGAACTATTCCCTTCACATAATACTTCAATTAGTCATTCTTTTTACAGACCTTTTACCTCTCTCCAGTCTTCCTACTGATCTTGGAAACTTAACATTGGTTCATACAGCACAGAAACAGGTTCTTCAGTCCAACTAGATGCCCCATCGATGCTAGTCCCATCGGCCTGTGTTTAGCCCATGTCATTCTCAACTTTCCCTATCCATGTACCTGTCAAATGCCCTTTAAAGGTTGTGATAGTTTCTGCCTCAATCACCACCCCAGGCAGCTCGTTCCATATACTTACCACCCTCTGTGTGAAATGTTGTCTCTCAGGTTCCCATTAAATCTTTCTCCTCTCACCTTAAACATATTCCCTGGTTCATGATTCTCCAATTCCGGATAAAAGACTCGGCATTTACCCTGTTTATTCCATTATCATCTTATACATCTTTATATGATCCCCCCCTCATCCTCTTGTGCTCTGAGGAATAAAGTCCAATGCTGCCCAATTTCTCCCTATAGCTCAGGCCCTAAGGTCCTGGCAACAGCCTTGTAAATGTTCTCATCAGACTTTCAAGCTTGTCATGGATGTCTGGGATGATAGAAGAAAGATTAAGTCTTAATTAGGATGAGTAGGCCATTCAGTCTCTTGTGGCTGCTGATCTACTCAATGTAATAATGATCCCTTCCCTGCAGCATGTTCCTGTACTAATTCATTATCTATTGATTTCCTTAATCACCTATCAATTTCCAATTTTTCTACATCACCAAATATATTCCAGCTTTGAAATTGAGAATGCACAGCACAGAATGGGCCATTTGGCCCAGATTGTCTCTCCTTTGCCCAACCTCACTCCCCTTTAGATCACGACTGATCACTATTTTCATCCTCTCCCTCCAGCATTTTACCTTCCAAAATCCAAAAATCCAAAATAGCTTTATTTGTCATTCGTTCAGAACGAGATTACTTAGCCAGCAGTACAAAAACACAAGACACAACCCCAACACAAACATCCATCACAGTGACTCCAAACACCCCCTCACTGTGATGGAGGCCAAAAACTTCCCCTCTCTCTTCCCCCATGCCCCTCCCACGTACAGACAACTCGACCCCTACCGAGGCGACCGACCCGCACAGCCCCCGCAAGGAGATGGAAAGTCCACGCGGCCGAGCCGCACCGGGCGCTGTTCAGTCCCTCGGCCGCGCCGCACCGGGCGATGGAAGGCCCCGCGACTGAGCCGCACCGGGCGATAGAAGACCCCGCAGCCGCACCGGGCGCTGTTCAGTCCCGTGGCCGCGCCGCACCGGGCGATGGAAGGCCCCGCGGCCGAGCCGCACCGGGCGATATAAGGCCCCGCGGCCGCACCGGGCGCTGTTCAGTCCCGTTGCCGCGCCGCACCGGGCGATGGAAGGCCCCGCGGCCGAGCCGCACCAGGCGATAGAAGGCCCCGCGGCCGCACCGGGTGCTGTTCAGTCTCGCGTTGAACACATCTTGAATACCTTGAACACATCTCTGCTGTTCCCCTCAGATTTTCCCTTTAGGAACCAGTTCCACATCCCGGCCACTCTCTGGGGAAAACATTTTCTTCTCAATTCCCTCTTTGATTGAGGGCAGCACAATGATGGAGTCGAGCTGCTGCCAGCGTTTGACTCTAACCTCCAGTCCTAGCAATGTGAAGTTTGCATGTTTTCCCTGTGACCATATTGGTTTCCTCTTTCTTCCCACGTCCCACTGATGTGTGGGTTGGTGGGTGTATTGGCTGCTGTAAATTATCCCTGGTGTGTAGGTCAGGGATAGAATTGCAGGGCAGGGAGATAGAGGTCAATGGGAAGATGGGAAGAATCACATAGGATTGGTCTAAATTCATGTTTGATAATTGACACAGCTCAATGGGCCTAAGAGCCTGTTTCAGTGCTGTTTGATATATAGTACATACAGCAGTACAGCACAGAAAAGGCTGTGCTAAACATGATGTCAAGCTAAACTAATCTCAGCTTGCGTAGGAAGGAACTGTAGATGCTGGTCGAAATCGAAGATAGACACAAAATGCTGGAGTAACTCAGCGGGACAGACAGCATCTCTGGAGAGAAGGAATGGATGACCATCTTGGAGCTGTCTGTTGGGAGTGATAATGTATCGGGAGATACCTGTGTGTGCGGAGGGAATGGACAGGTTGATCATTGGAGCTGCCATTTTTCTGGTCTACTTTCTTGTGATTGGCTTCACTTTCTAGTGGTTGGACATAGGTGAACATCATGTCTAATCTCCATTGCTGGTGTTCATGGAAGAATCATGGGACAACCAGTGACATTATTGTCAGCCTCTGGTTCTGGTAATGGGGAGGGGGTGAGAGAGAGTAACTCGGGTGTGAGTGATCCTTGATTATGTTGGCTGCTTCCCCAAGGAGTAAATGCAGTTGATGGGTGGGGAAACGAGGGAAAACCTTTTATTCAATCTGCATGGTTAATCCTGAGCTTTCTGTTGCTTGTAATTTTAATCCTCATTGCAATTCCCCCTCTGACTATTTTTTGTGACTTCCTTATAACCAGTCAATGCAATTTGAAGAACAGGGCTCACATCTTCATTCCAGACTCCATTGAATTCAAGAATTCTGGATGATACTTTTTCTCTCTTTTATCAGAACTAACCAGTTCTACTGAAGATAAGCAAAAATGGAATATTGATCAGTTATTCTCTCAACGATTATTGCAATTTCAATAAGTTAGCTGAAGTTTCAGAGGTTGTATCGGAAATAGGAGGGTGGATAGAGGGTGGATCGGAAATAGGTAATATCTCTGAAAGGGTGAGTCTAGGTTTGCTGTTGATGAAATTATCTAGTTGGTAAATTAAGGAAGGAAATTGGTGACAGAGAACACGAACAAAGATATAAACTAGAGCTGCAAAATGCACGTCAGAGATGCAAGAAACACCCAGCAGATGAGGCAGTGTCAGTGGAGAGAGGAGAAAGGAGTCAGTATCGCAGATGAATAACCTGCTGCAGAACTTCTGATACAAACAGCGAGAAATTTACCAGAAATTGTTGTATTCAATGTTGACTCAATGGTTCATTGGGTCAACTTAAATGGAACAATTTCTGATGACTTGCTCGCTGTTTGTATCAGAACTGACAGCATCTGCGATACTGTCTCAGTTCTTCTGAAGAAGGGTCTCAACCCGAAACATCACCCATTCATTCTATCCAGAGATGCTGCCTGCCCGCTGAACTACTCCAGCATTTTGTGTCTATTTTCGGTTCAATGGTTTCTTTATTATCACATGTACCAAGTACAGTGAAATACATTTTTGCATACATATCAGCAAGAATATTAGTTTTCATAAATAAGCACAACCCCCCCTAGTACATAATTCCTGATTAGTACAGTTGTCAGAGGTTATGAGAAGACAGGAGAATGGGATTAGGAAAGATAGATCAGCCATGATTGAATGGCGGAGTAGACTTGATGGGCTGAATGGTCTAATTCTACACCTATCACATATGATCCTATGAGCCGTGCCTCCCACAGATGAGCTTAGGGTGCAGACCATAAGACTCCAGCCCCCAGCCCTCCTGATTCAGTTAACCGTGCCTTTATTCTCCCTCCTTTACTCTCTCTACACCAACGACTGCACCTCCATAGACTCCTCTGTCAAGCTCCTCAGGTTTGCGGACGACACAACCCTGATTGGACTGATCCAGGATGGGGAGGAATCTGCCTACAGATGGGAAGTGACACAGCTGGCGTCCTGGTGCCATCGTAACAACCTCGAGCTCAATGCTCTTAAGACAGTGGAACTAATTGTAGACTTTCGAAGAGCTCCCTCTCCCATCCCCCCACTCACTATCAACAACACCACAGTCACATCTGTGGAGTCATTTAAGTTCCTTGGAACCATCATCTCCAGGAACCTTAAATGGGGGGACCACCATCGACTCCACAGTCAAAAAGGCCCAACAGAGGATGTACTTCCTGCGACAACTAAGGAAACACAATCTGCCACTGTATTTTTGAGTTGTCCAATTCTATACTGCTATCATTGAGTCTGTCCTCACCTTCTCCATCATGGTCTGGTTTGGCTCAGCCACCAAGCACGACATCCGGACACTGCAACGGATCGTTCGCACAGCTGAGAAGGTTGTGGGCTGCAACCTTCCCCCCATTGATGAACTATACACTGCAAGGGCCAGGAAGCGAGCGGGCAAGATCATCTCTGACCCCTCTCACACTGGCCACAAAATCTTTGAAGCACTTCCCTCTGTAAGGCAACACCGGACTGTCCAAGCAGCCACAGCCAGACATAAAAACAGCTTTTTTCCACTAGTAGTTCTACTCAATAACCAAAGTATGTAGTCTCGTTTTTGCTCTGGTTTATTTTCACCCACATGTTTAGACCGTAATGTTGTATCCTTAATGTTTTGATGGGTTTATGCTTTCTTCTTAATTGTTAACTGTATTTTTGTGTTGTCATTTGTGAGCAAAGCACCATGGCACATTGCTTGTATATGCACATACTTGGCCAATAAACCTATTCATTCATTCATTCATTCATTCATTCATTCATTCATTCATTCATTCATTCCATCCTCCTCTCCGGTTCCCGGTCTTCAAGGTCAAGGCTCACTGGGAGCCTTGAAGGCTCCATCGTGTTCAGACTGAAGCTGAGGTGTCTTTACTTGAGATTGGCCCTTATTAGAATAGTGCAGGAGGACAGGAACAGCTAGATCAGAGTGGGAATGGGATGGAGAATCCAAGTCACAAGTATGGATGAACTATTGATAAAGACTGTGTGGTTATTGTATTCAATTTCTAAATCATATTCACACTTTAAAACTCTTCTCTACGCAAGGTAATAATGTCAGAGCATCCATGGTGATTGGGAGGGAGAATGGCACTGCCACACTGCCCTGCCCCTTCAGTCCCTCGATCAGGAATCCCAGCCCCATCACGATCCGCTGGATGAAGGGGAGTCCACGGGAAGAGTCCACAGTCTTTAATCACTCTGTGAACCCTCCCTACAATGTCCCTATAAAGGGAGGAGGTCGATATGAGCTGGTGGGAAAACTAGACCAGGGAGAAGCCTCTATCAGAGTGAAGGAGCTCAGACTGAACGACAGCAGTGACTATTTCTGTCACGTTTGGGTCAGGAATTCCACACAGGAGACGGTGACTCAGGATGAGACCAAACTGGAGGTTGTGGGTAAGGAAAGATCTGTCTGTATTGTGCTGTGAACGACAAAATCACATGATCAACTGTAAGAGGACATGAGATCAGTGACAGGTGGAGCCGAGATCGGCCCAATCCATTCCTTGCTCTGGGCTGCCCTCGCTCAGCACCGCCCCTAGTGGTTGGAAGACAGTACTGATTCCGGCCAGGATGCACAGAGCTCCCTGCAGCAGGGTCAGAGATTCAGAACCACATTCACCTGCTGAACCTCCAGACCCTGTATCTGTGACAGGGTCTGTGTTGCAAAGATCCACAGACCGTCCTGGGGTATTTGCATCAGTCTCTTTCATTCACATCCACTCCAGGATCCTGTATGTTCTCTCACTGAATATTAGAGCATAGAACAGTGCAGCACAGGGACAGCCCCTTTGGCCCACAGTGTCTGTGCAGAACATAATGGTAAGTTAAACTAATATTATCTGCCGACACATGATCCATATCCCTCCATTTCCCGTAGATCCATGTGCTTCTCAAAGACACTATCATATCTGCAAATATTTCACTGCAGACTCCTACGTGTCTTCTTCCAATCCTCATTCAGATGGACTCTATCCGCACACAGCATCAATAATGATTAATTCAATGAGTTTAAATTGAATTTCTTCCTTCTCCAAGTCCCAGCCACCACCCTGGAGCTGTTTGTTGGGAGCGGCAATGTAACTGGAGAAAAAACCCTTGTGTGCAGGGCTGAAAGGAAGCCCCCTGCAAACATCATGTGGATCGGCCCAGGGAACAGCACACTGCCCGTGAACAGTAGTGAGATGAGGGTCACACATGATCCAGAGAAACTACTGACTGTGGGAGAGCTGCTTCACCCCAGGATGCCAGGGAAATACACGTGTGTGGCTGTGAATGAACACCAGAGAGACATGCGTGAGATCCACCTATTCGAGGATGGACTAAGAGCGTTGGCCATTTGGGCTGCCATTTATGCGGTCTATTTTCTTATGATTGGCTTCACTTTCTGCTGGTTGAAGAGAGGTGAACGTCACCATCTGAGCTCCAATGCCGGTGTCAACAGGAGCGATGCTGCTCCCCCCAGTGGCAGTTTCAGGTTCAGGTGATGTGAATCAGGCAATGTAACTTTGGGGCGAGGCGATGCTATATCCCACAGCTATGACCGTGCGTCTGTGGGTTACGTGGAGCTGTCCTCGGGTCAGTCCGACTCAGCAGTGCGTCCAATGCATTTGCAACTGCATTGCTGCTGATTCCTGCATCCACATAGAACTCAAATTTCACATGCCTCCTAGCTGTCTTCCTTCTTCCTAAACCATGGCTTATTCTCAAACTTAGCTGACAGAGGCCTTGGAGCTTTGAATCTATTTCATGAACATCTTTGCTAATTCCTTCCCCTGGGCAGAGCAAGAATAGATTTTCCCTGATCCTCATTTCCCACCCACTGGTCTCTGCATTCAGTGGATCAACCTTTTTTTCTTCTGTTACCATCGGTGCGGGTACACCAACAGACACATCTTCCACCTGCCTACACTTTCAGCATCCTGAGGGGACCATTCCCTTTGCGACTCCATGATCTGCTCTTCCGTGCCATTCCGCCATTTACTCGGAACTGTGCATGGGTGAGGTGTTCCAGGCTAGACTCTGCAATCAACAATATCAGTTTACTCACTTTCTCTGTTTGTGTCAAAGCTGGTCAGCTCTGCTGTAGATAATCCATCTGCATTATGAACTCGTTTTCTTCTCTCTGCGGGCACGGCCTGGTCTGTGGCCATTTCCTGTATCTCTGGCTTGCATTTGCAGCTTCTACGTGTTCCTTTGTGTTCTCTTTCTAAATGCCCAGATAGCTTTGTCAATCGCTTATTACGATGGAAACCCGGCCTCGCCCCATAAGACATTCTTTTATCGCTGTCCCTCTCTCTCTATCTCACTCTTAATGATTTGGATGAGGGAATTGAATGCAACATCTCTAAGTTTGCGGATGACACGAAGCTGGGTGGCAGTGTTAGCTGCGAAGAGGATGCTAGGAGGCTGCAGAGTGAATTGGATAGATTAGGCGAGTGGGCAAATGCATGGCAGATGCAATATAATGTGGATAAATGTGAGGTTATCCACTTTGGCGGCAAGAACAGGAAAGCAGAGTATTACCTGAATGGTGACCGATTGGGAGAAGGGGAGATGCAACGTGACCTGGGTGTCATGGAGCACCAGTCATTGAAAGCAAGCATGCAGGTGCAGCAGGCAGTGAAGAAAGCGAATGGTATGTTGGCATTCATAGCAAGAGGATTTGAGTTTAGGAGCAGGGAGGTTCTGCTGCAGTTGTACAGGTCCTTGGTGAGACCGCACCTGGAGTATTGTGTGCAGTTTTGGTCTCCTAACCTGAGGAAAGACGTTCTTGCCTTAGAGGGAGTACAGAGAAGGTTCACCAGATTGATCCCTGGGATGGCGGGACTTTCATATGAGGAAAGACTGGATAGACTGGGCTTGTACTCGCTGGAATTTAGAAGACTGAGGGGGGATCTTATAGAAACATATAAAATTCTTAAGGGGTTGGAGAGGCTAGATGCGGGAAGATTGTTCCCGATGTTGGGGGAGTCCAGAACCAGGGGTCACAGCTTAAGGATAAGGGGGAAGTCTTTTAGGACCGAGATGAGAAAACATTTCTTCACACAGAGAGTGGTGAGTCTGTGGAATTCTCTGCCACAGAAGGTAGTTGAGGCCAGTTCATTGGCTATATTTAAGAGGGAGTTAGATGTGGCCCTTTTTGCTAAAGGGATCAGGGGGTATGGAGAGAAGGCAGGTACAGGCTACTGAGCTGTATGATCAGCCATGATCATATTGAATGGCGGTGCAGGCTCGAAGGGCCGAATGGCCTACTCCTGCACCTATTTTCTATGTTTCTATGTTTCTTTCTGCACCAACAATCTTTATTTATTGTCACAGCTATTCAATCAGAAGCATGAACTCTTTCTCTCTGCACAGATGCCGCCTGACCCATTGAGTATCCTCTGCACTCTGGAGAGACATTCCCTTTTCCTTCACAGATCACAGGTGTCCCCTGCATTATGGAGCGTTGCGTGTATGCTGAAACCATATAATATTTTTTTCACACTAATTCCAAAAGTGCATATTTTATTCTTCATCTCAATTTTTTCACTGGTGATTTGTGAATTCTGCAAGGGAGAATTTCCAATAACGGAACAGCCGGAATATGGGCTTTACCCAAATTGGACTGGTGGTTGGGTTCAAGGATTGGGCACGTCTTGTGACACGAGATGACATCTCCTGGTAAAGAGTGATGATTACATTGAAGAATCTGGTACCCAGTTCACTTGTGTCTGAAGCCAGTGTGCTAAACTTTAATAATGACATATACAATAGTGAGATGGCAGTTGGCTAAAGTAGTTTCAAAATGAAAGTAAATGTCTACAGTAATGTTGTGAAGATTATTTATAAGAGGATTGGGAAATTGTAAGACAGAAGTAAACATCTTAAAAAATTATAAGAACAGGATTAATGGAGAAAATTGGTAAATATAAAACAGATACAAGGAGCTTCTGCAAGTATATAAAAGGAACAGTGTGTCCAAAGCAAACAATGGATGAAAGCACCAAAGGTCCTGCAGAGACGCTATCTGATGATGCAAAGATAGGTGGGTTAGGAAGTGATGAGGCACAGTGGGCCGGCACAGACATATAGATGGTTTAAGTGAGAGGGGAAAACATTAGCTGAATTAGTATGATGGGGGAAATGTACTCTGTAATGTTGCATTAAAACATCCTTACTTTTATACACTCATCTTGTGCAATAACAAACAGCATTCCATTTGTCTTTACAACTGCTTACAATACCTGCACGCAAGTCTCTTGTGTTTCATGTACACGTACCCAATTTTAGGGGGAAATGAAACGGCAAGTATGTGACTGCAAGCCTTTTCCTAACTGTCTTCCACACATCTTAACACCATTACCGTCATTCTACGGCCCACTGGTTCCAATTAGATTTCATTCCCCCAATATCAGTGCTTGATTTTTGCATACCTACATGAATGTGGTATTTGATTAAAGATCTTCTGAACATCCAAATACACTGCACCCGCTCATATTTTCCTACCAATTACATGCTTAGAAAAAAACTCCCAGCAGGGTTGTCAAACCTTGAATAAATAAAAATGTGTGCAATTCTGATAGCCCCAGTACAGGAAGCATGTGGAAGCTCTTTGGAGAGGGTGCAGAGAAGATTTACCTGGATTAGAAAGTATGAGCTATGAGGTGAGGTTGGACATACTTGGATTGTTTTCTTTGGAGACTCGGAGATTGAGGGAAAATCTGATAGAAGAGCTATGAGAGGCAGAGATCAGGTGGACAGTCAAAACTTTTCCCCAGGTAGAAATGGCTAAGACTAGAGGGTATAGTTTTAATACGAGGGGCAGGTTTTTTTCTACATAGAGTGATGGGGCCTGGAATGCCCTGCCAGGTTTTGTGGAATCAGATACAACAGGGCATCTAAGGGGCAATTAGATAGGCACGTGGATATGCAGGGAAGGGGGGAATGTGGATCACATGCAGGCAGATTAGTTTACCTTGCCATCAATTTTGGTAGGGACATGATGGGCCGAAGGGCCTGCTCCTGGGCTGTACTGTTCTATGTTCAGTATAATATGAATTGATTTTATCTAATCCCTTGAAACTTTCAAAGTGTGCTGTTATCACATGTACAGATTCCACCAAAATAAATGCTAATTGTGTGAGGCTAACTGGTGTGTAGTTTGTTTATTTCTCTCAAGCACCATTTGTTGCATTTGACACATGCCAACCTTCAGGAAACGTTGCAGAAGATGAGACATTTGGGGCAATTGCGTCCAGTGCATTTTACGGTTACAGGGGAAAGTGGCAGTGGAAAGGGAGACGTGATTGTGGAGGGATGAGCGCACCTGGGTGCAGGGGCCAAATGGTCTCTTGTCAATTCAGAAATGGGAGGCGAGATGAAGATAAGACCTGGGGTGGGCATTGTGTTGAAGTTGGTGGAAATGTCACAGAATGTTATCGTGGATGTGGAGGCTGGTGGGGTAAAAGATAAGGGCCAGGGGAACTCTAAATGTGTTCCGCCTGGGGAAGGGGAGGAGCTGTACGAATGAAGGAGACACAGGTTTATCATCCACAACTGTACGGTGTTGTGGAGTGTGGGGGGCAACCACGTTTCCTCTAAAAGGAGGACATCCCAGATCTCCTAGAGTGGATATCACCCATCTTGAAATCCAGTCTGAACAAGTATCTCGACCTGAAACGTCACCCATTCCTTCTCTCCAGAGATGCTGCCTGACCTGCTGAGTTACTCCAGCATTTTTTGATACCTTCATCTTGAAATCATCTCAAGAAGAGGCTTTCCACTCCAGGAGATCTGAGATAGAAACAAGCAGCATGAGTTTGAGGAATTGTCAGGTTGGTGGTTTTTGTGGAAAGTGATGAGATGTGTTATGGGATGGGAGACCTCTGTCTGCTGGCTGTTCATGGGTCACTATACGAAGAGGCGTTCAAAGAGCTGTCCCGTGGACAAATCAAGGGTGAATGGAATAGATCTATCAGATGGTATGTCAAGAACAAGGGTGGATCTGATCTATGGGAGAAATGTGTGAACAAGCGCTGATGGAACTGTGAACATTTCACAATTACCCCCATGCTGCTCAATAAAACTTTGTATCTCTACCTTTTCCCTATTCACACCCCAACTTTTGCAGACTTTTACAGGACGATTTTATGGAATACGATTCACCAAAAGAATCAGACGAAAAGGCAGCCCTTTTGTACCAGGACAGAAAAATAACATGACTCCTTGACAAATAACGACAAAGAGCAACACAGAAGACTGTAAATCAAATGGGAGTAAAGTTGAGGAAGGGCAGAAGACCAGGGTGTGGATATTAAAAAAGGGAGCGCTGTGAGCAGAGGTGCAAGGTTCAGCCACTGATTCCTGATATTTCTCTCTGTTGGGGAAACATTCAGGAAAGGGCTTAGACTGGAGTGGAGAAGATTGTACAAATATCAAACTGCCAACAGAAATTGTTGAATAATTCATAGACATGGAATACACAGAGCACAGGAACTGGCACTAGGCCCATTACGTCCATTCTGACCATCTAATGCCCTCCAGTACAGATCCTACTTACATGCAGTTTGCCCACGAAGGGGAAGGGGATGCGGTGGGTGGATTCACTCGCATTCTAGAAACTTCCACGGACACTCAGCTTCCATCACACCACACGGTCAGACCAGCAGGGTATGTTTTCTCCGGATCACTCCCTATCCCTCTGGATCTCTCCTTATCCCTTTGGATCTCTTCCTCTCCCTCAGGATCTCTCCTCCTCTCACTCCTTGCAGTAGGTGGCGCTGCACAGGACAAAGGGATGGTTATCTCTGTCTGTACACAGAGTGTGACCATGCATTCACCAGGTTGACGGAGATGCTCGCCCAGAAGATGCGTTTGGTCCACTATGACCCATTTTTAGCCGATCTCGCTGGCCGCCGATGCATCGCCGTATGGTCATGGGCTGCAGGCACTCATTCATCCAGCAGGCGGTTCTCAAGGAATCGGACGCCTCATTGAAGAATGTGCTGCAGTGTGCTAAGATGGCCGAGCTGCTAAGTAAAGAACTGCACAAAATGGCCGGCGATACAACGTCGAAGCTCCCTCAAGATGTGCATACAGTTTGTCAGACTCGTCCGCAACGCCAGGAACCATTTGATTGACCCAGAGCTGCGGGTCTGGAACGTCGATCTACAGTTCCAGGTGGGTCAGGAGTGGGAGACTTCGGATTGTATCCAAAGATCCAGGCAGCATCTCTGGAGAACAGGGATATGCGTCCTTTTTGGATTGAGACAACTCAGAAGAAGAAACTGCAGTTTTCAGAAGAAGGGTTTTGACCCAAACCAACAGCTATCCATGTTGTCCAGAGATGCTGCCTGACCCGTTGAGTTCCTCCAGCACTCTGTGAGCCATGTTGACTGATCCTGTTCCTTGTGCATTCCCATTGAATTTCCCCCAGATTCATCGCCTTATGGACAATTCAAGAGGATTAAGAATGTTTTATTGTCATATGTACCGAAAAAGAACAATTACATTCTTACTTGTAGCATAACAGGTTTGCAAACACTGCACTCAACAGATAATATAACAAACAAAAAAGATTCAATTAAAAATTTGACAAAATAGAATAGCAAAAGCAGCCAGAAGCAACGAGAATGAGATTTAAAAAGAGTGCCAAAAGCCCGGTTTAAGTGTTTTCCGTGAAGGTTGGAGAGAAGCAGCAGCCAGAAGCAGTGAGAGCGAGTATTGGCTGGAAGTAGGTGAGTCGGAGGGAAAGAAGATTTAAAAAGAGCCCCATGAATTAAATGCCATTCAGAACATCAAAACCAACGAAAGGAAATCTGGAAATATTCCACAAAAATGTGACTGGGAGAAAGGTTGAGAGGAGAAGTGGAGCTCATTGGAGACCAAGTAGCAGTGGAAGCAGAAAGCGTGGCTGTGGTATCAAATAAGAATCTTCTCAAATTGTCTTTACCATGGAAGCATCTTTGAAAAGGAAAATGCATTTGAAATTCTTAATATATAATAATAACATACAGAAGAACTAAACTTGAAGTTGCAGGGAAGAACGAGCACGTGGTGGGGGATAATTTCCCGAGGTGCTGCATGGCGGTGGGAGTACCCCAGGGAGCCGCGGCCCGTAGACTGAGGACTCCCCTGCCCGGTGGGCCTGACTCACCCGCTGAAGGACCACGCCGGGGATGGAAACCGCTCGGTAGGCCCAATTTGCCTGCCAAAGTCCGGGGACTTGCCCTTCGCGGATGGTGGAACTGCAACACTTGGCGTAGACTGGAACCCGCCCGGAAGGCCTGGCTCAATTGCCTCAGATCGAGGACCCACTAGAACCCTCCTGGAGGACCAGTAAGCAGACCGGCTGCGGGAGGGAGAGCACGGACTGGAGGGAGTGTGGGCCTTTGGATGCCCTGCATCTACCTGGGTCCAAGCACCGCTCCAAGAGACCGAGCACATGGACCAGACATGGCGTACGTATCTAAGTGATTATGTATAGTGATACTTGTACTGAACTGTGTACATAAATGAATTTCACTGTACTTGGGTGCATGTGACAAAAAATTTTTTTTTAGATTTAGATTTAGAGATACAGCGCAGAAACAGGCCCTTCGACCCACCAGGTCCACGCCGCCCAGCAATTCCCGCACACTAACACAATCCTACACCCACTAGGGGCAATTTTTACATTTGCCCAGCCAATTAACCTACATACCTGCACGTCTTTGGAGTGTGGGAGGAAACGGAAGGTCTCGGAGAAAACCCACGCAGGTCACGGGGAGAACGTACAAACTCCGTACAGACGGCGCCCGTAGTCAGGATCGAACCTGAGTCTCCGGCGCTGCATTCGCTGTAAGGCAGCAACTCTACCGCAACTCTACTAAAGTACCGCAAAGAGTGAGGATAATAATAATTGTATCCAAACTGATAAATGCAGGGTTAGAAAGGATGAGCAGGCACCAAGTGGAATTTAATATTGAACAATTATACATTTGAAGGCTGAAATTTGAACGAGTGGACACCATTGTCTAGTAGTACAAAGGAAATTACGTTTGGTAGTCTTGTACATGGTTCCTTGAAAGTGGCCGCTCAGTCTGAGCAAGAGTTTTTTTTAAACATATGTGCTTCTGGGCTACATATGCATCTGCAAAGGGGACAAGAATAAGGGAGATAGATACAAAAAGCTGGAGTAACAGCGGGACAGGCAGCATCTCTGGAGAGAAGGAATGGGTGACGTTTCGGGTCGAGACCCTTCTTCAGACTTATTTTTCAGAATAAGGGAATCTTGATGAACCTTCCATAAATGTCTGCCGGCCAATATTTTATGACAGATCGGACGTAGAGCAAAGCAATATATCTAAAATGCCTCTCGAGATGAGAAAGTTCAGTTATGTGGATTGACTGGAGAAACTGAAGCTGTTCAATCTGGACTGTGATTCTCTGATACACCAGCTAAATGGGTTCATGGTGCAATGAGGGAAAGTCATTAATTATAGGTGTGAGAGGAGGGGACAGAGGTGTGTCCGTATGTGCCTGGAGTTCATGGAATGTGGGAATGTCGGATTAATCGTCATGTTGTGTGGCATTTTAATGGCGTGGAAATACCATACAAAGGATTGCACATTGCAGAGGACTCTCCTTTGCATTCCAACCAGGTTGTGGTGATTTTTGAGGTATTGCCATATCTTAAGCTCAATCACTTTAAGTTGCTATATCAATAACCCTCTTTCCATCATCAGGTCACGCATGGAAATGATCATGATTTCACAATGTGTAATTCCTCGCCAAATAATGCAGCCCATGCCTGCACAGAGCAAAATGTGGATAACATTCAGGCAAGGGCAGCATGGTCGCGCAGCGGTAGAGTTGCTGCCTTAAGGGCCTGTCCCACTTAGGTGATTTTAAGACGACTGCCAGTGACTAGGCTGTCGCCGACAGTTCACCGGTGTGTTGCTGGCATGATCCTGAGTAGTCATCAAAGAATGGTAGTGGATCTCGGCGCGTCGCTGAGAAATCGTCCGGTATGAAATTTCTCTGCGACAGTGACGTTTGAAATGGTCAGGTGTGCATACCCCATACAAACAGCATAGCAGTAAAACTCAGTTTATATTTGTGTTAGTAGTGTCTGACTTTGTGTGAGCTTTGGCCTTTAATAAATGTAGTGAAATACCTGCATATATGTTTGCCTCATTGATCTAAATAAATGAATGAAAAGTGTTGTCATAGCGCAGCGCGTGTGTCAGCGTTTGATTTTAATGGTCAAAATGAATGCGACTAGAATCTTTGAATGAGATGTCATGATAAAGTACTTACAAATTCAATAAATTTCGACACCTATTTTTTTAATAATCACCAAAAACAACTTTATTCAAAAACAATATATTCCTATGAAAGATGGATAACTGCATGCCAAAATCGTTATTTTATACGTACACTTCACACGAATGCAAAATATACCTAGAAATGTCACTGGTCGGACCTTGCTGTCGGTTTGTTTATGTGTGAGTTGTGCTTGTGACACCTCCACATAAGTGCAGGTTTTCGTTGGTTGTCTTGCTTGCAGTGGTCCCTGTCATAGTGGACGTCCTAGGTAGCGAAGACTGAGTCGCCGATTGTCGTCAGCTTGCCGTCGTCTATGTGGTAGGTTGTCTTAGCTTGTCTTTGACAGTCGCCGGCAGTCGCCTAAAAATTTGCCTAAGTGGGACAGGCCCTTTACAGCGAATGCAGCGCCGGAGACCCGGGTTCGATCCCGACTACGGGTGCTGTCTGTATGGAGTTTGTACGTTCTCCCTGTGACCTGCTTGGGTTTACTCCAGGATCTTCGGTTTCCTCCCACACTCCAAAGACGTACAGGTCTGTAGGTTAATTGGCTTGGTAAATGTAAAAAATGTCCCGTGTATGTGGGGGATAGTGTTAATATTCGGGGATCGCTGGTTGGCGTGGAGCCGGTGGGCAGAAGGGCCTGTTTCCGCGTTTTATCTCTATATCTATTTCTGGTCGTTGCGTCAGGTAACGGCATTAGTTTATTATTGTTGTGTGTACTGAAAGGTCTGCATTTGATATAGTTTGAAAGATTGGGATTACACCCAAATCCAGAAATATTCCACAAAACTGTGACTGGGAGAAAGGTTGAGAGGAGAAGTGGAGCTCTTTGGAAACCAAGTTCCTGTGGAAGCAAAAAACGTGGCTGTGGTATCAAATAAGAATTTTCTCAAATTGTCTTTACCAAGGAAGCATCTTCGAAAAGTAAAATGCATTTTAAATTCTTGATATATAATAATAACTTGCAGATGAATCAAACTTGAAGTTACTGGGAAGAGGGAGTGGGAGAATATCCCGAGTTGCCGCCCAGCGGAGGGGAGTACCCCAGGGAGCCGCGGCCCGTAGACTGAGGACTCACCGGCCCGGTGGGCCTCACTCACCCGTTGAAGGCCCACTCCGGGGACGGAAACCGCTCTGGAGGCCCAACTCACCCGCTGGAGTCCGGGGACTTGCCCTTTCACGGATGGCAACCCTCGTTGTATACTGGAACACGCCCGGAAGGCCTGGCTCGATTGCCTTGGCTCGAGGACCCACTGGAACCCTCCTGGAGGGCCGGTAAGCAGACTGGCTGCGGGAGGGAGTGCACGGGCTCGACTAGGTTGTGGGCCTTTGGATGCCCTGCAGCTATCTGTGGCTTGGCTGGTCCGGGCGCCGCTCCAAGAGGCCGAGTACGTGGACCAGACATGGCTTATCATGTTGGAGCAGCGGTGGAGGACTCCTCGGCTATGCTTGGCGAGGCATACTGCAGAGAACTCACCTTCAAATGTCGAACCAGGTTGTGGTGATTCTTGAGATATTGCCATATCTTAGGCTCAATCAAGTTGCTTTATCATTAACCCTCTTTCCATCATCAGGTCACGCATGGAAATGATCATTGATTTCACAATGTGTAATTCCTCGGCAAATAATACAGCCCATGCCTGCACAGAGCAAAATGTGGATAACATTCAGGCAAGGGCGGCAAGGTGGCACAGCGTTAGAGTTGCTGCCTTACAGTGAATGCAGCTCTGGAGACCCGGGTTCGATAACCCGACTACGGGTGCTGGAGTTTGTATGATCTCCCCGTGACCTGCGTGGGTTTCCTCCGAGATCTTCAGTTTCCTTCTTCGCTCCAAAGACGTACAGGTATGTAGGTTAATTGACTTTGTAAGTGTAAAAAGGCAGCCAATCTCGACCTCATCGGGACTGCCATGGCCAATTTGTCAATTCAGCCACTAGAGGTCGCTAGGGGTTCCGCGAGAAATTCTCCCACCCTGGAAGTCTCCCTGAAAATGTGGCACCTAGGCTGGGCAAGGCAACCAATCTCGACATCATCGGAACTTCCATGGCCGATCGGTGGGTTGAATTTGCCACCTGCGGCCGAGGCTCTGGAACTCTAGCCCAGCTGGAGCCAGCACATCTATCCCCAAAGCTGACTTCCTTGGCCGGCTGTATTAACCAGCAAAGCTCTGGAACCAAGAGTGCCAGAAAATCAGTGGTGGAACTGTAATGAGTAAATATTAAATTTAAGTACAAGAATATATAAGTATATTAATTAATTAAGACGTGGTTAAAATATAAAACTCAGCAGAAAAGCCAATTACCACCTTTTTGGGCTGATTATCAATTAATGTGCAAATTTACTTCAACAAGTACTTTTGTATGCTTAGTCGAGTCGCATATATCAAATCGTTCTTCATAACTTAGTCATACATTTTATGACCATTGTTCCTTTATTCAATACCAAGAGAATTGGGATGGGTAAGGAAACAGCAAACTAGGAAAAACAAAACAAAACAAATGTCTTTGTGTTGCAAAAAGTATCTCTGTTCAATAACCTTTCTATAAATAGCAGAATATGCTCATGATAGGCCAGACATTGTACATGTAGTCCATGAACTACTGACTGTTGGAAATAATAGTTGTTTTTCACACATGAATGTAGCGCAACGCAAATGTGCTACATTTCACACATGAATGTAGCACATTTGGCGTGCATACTTTTTTTGTGCTGAACAGTTGCATTACACGCCATATTATGAATTTTCATGTAAAAGTCTGAATTTTGAACATCAAAATTATGAATTTGTAAAATCAAATGTTAGGAGGTCTGCATCATCTTCTGGGGGCCGGGCAGGGGGCAGGGTGGGACGGGGGAGGTACCATCATTTAATTAGACTGCCATGCAAATACTGGGCCTATTAGAGCAGGTCAGTCTGAGTCAACTTATCGCCTGCTGACACTCACCATCTACACAGCACAAGCCAGGAGTGTGATGAAGAACTTTCATTTACTTGGACGACAACACAGCGTTCAACAACTCAACACTAAAAAGAAGAAAGCAGCTGCTTTGATTGGGACCTCTTATAATATAAGAAAATAACTGCAGATGCTGGTACAAATCGATTTATTCACAAAATGCTGGAGTAACTCAGCAGGTCAGTCAGCATCTCGGGAGAGAAGGAATGGGTGACGTTTCGGGTCGAGACCCTTCTTCAGACTGATGTCGGGGGCGGGACAAAGGAAGGATATAGGTGGAGACAGGAAGATAGAGGGAGATCTGGGAAGGAGGAGGGGAAGGGAGGGACAGAGGAGCTATCTGAAGTTGGAGAAGTCGACGTTCATACCACCGGGCCGCAAACTGCCCAGGCGAAATATGAGGTGCTGCTCCTCCAATTTCCGGCGGGCCTCACTATGGCACTGGAGGAGGCCCATGACAGAGAGGTCAGACTGGGAATGGGAGGGGGAGTTAAAGTGCTGGGCCACCGGGAGATCAGTTGCGTTAATGCGGACCGAGCGCAGGTGTTCAGCGAAGCGATCGCCGAGCCTGCGCTTGGTTTCGCCGATATAGATAAGTTGACATCTAGAGCAGCGGATGCAATAGATGAGGTTGGAGGAGGTGCAGGTGAACCTCTGTCTCACCTGGAAAAAATGTTTGGGTCCTTTGATGGAGTTGAGGGGGGAGGTAAAGGGACAGGTGTTGCATCTCGTGCGGTTGCAAGGGAAAGTGCCCGGGGTTAGGGTGGTTTGGGTAGGAAGGGACGAGTGGACCAGGGAGTTGCGGAGGGAACGGTCTCTGCGGAACGCAGAGAGGGGAGGGGATGGGAAGATATGGCCAGTGGTGGGGTCCTGTTGTAGGTGACGGAAATGTTGGTGGATAATATGTTGGATCCGCTGGCTGGTGGGGTGGAAGGTGAGAACGAGGGGGATCCTGTCCTTGTTGCGAGTGTGGGGATGGGGAGCAAGAGCGGAGCTGCGGGATGTAGAAGAGACCCTAGTGAGAGCCTCATCTATAATGGAGGAGGGGAAGCCCCGTTTTCTGAAAAACGAGGACATCTCGGAAGCCCTAGTGTGAAACACCTCATCCCGGGCGCAGATGCGGCGTAGACGGAGGAATTGGGAGTAGGGGATAGACTTTTTGCAGGGGACCGGGTGGGAAGAAGTGTAGTCCAGATAGCTGTGCGAGTCGGTGGGCTTGTAATAAATGTCTGTCACTAGTTTTTCTCCTGTGATGGAGATGGTGAGGTCCAGAAACGGGAGGGAGATGTCAACAGCCAACCCGTGTACAAAATACCCATTTCCTCCAGTGTTGGGCCTTGGCTGCTGTGTGTACCCATCTCCAAAGTATAGTGCAGTTACTCGTTCACCCTGCTCCATCAATACCTGTGACCTCCACCTTGAAGGACAAAGGTAGCAGGTGCACGGGAACATCACCTGCAGATTTTATCATTCACACCCCACCCTGATCTGGAAGTATCTGCAAGTTTCTGAAGTCGTCTTTTGCAGAGGTTGGACCATGAGAGATATTTAATGAGAAGACTGATAAATCTTTAGAGGATCAGGGAATGGAGAACTGCCATGGAACAGGATTTGAGACATGGTGCAGATTGACCATGATCAAAGTGAAAGGGAGGCTGAGTGGATACTCCCATTTATTTTGTCTTTCATCTTCACTGGGTCCGTATCCTGCAACTCACTTGCCAACAGCCCAGTGGGTGCAACTTCACTGCAGTGGTTCTAGAAGGTTCTCACCATCACCTTCTTGTGAGAAGTTAGGGGTGGGCAAAGATTCTGAAAAAAATATTTCAAAAGGGAAATTGAAACAATGCAGAAATCAAGTTCAAGATATGTTAGAATGAGCTGTTCCCACTCTCACTCAGGTTCAACTCACATTCTAACACTTCCAAGTATTGATTAATATAATCTTTCACCCAAAGCACATCAACCAAATCCTGCAATTCAAACCCCTTCATGATGGAAAGTAGTCACGAGTCACAAACAGTCAGACTACTCCATTAGACAAAAGAAAAGGTGGTGGTGTCAAAATGGAGTATTGTTTGATTTCTGGTCATTGTATTAGGTTTTGACATTAGTGTATTATTGTGTGTGTACTGAAATAGGGGGCTGTCCAATCAAATCATACCATACACGATTACAATCAAGCCATACACAAGTGTAACATGTAATGCAAAGGGCAAAAGTACCAGAGTGTTGAATATAGTATTATGGCATTGTAGTGTTACAGTTATGGAGAATAAGTGCAAGGTCTGTATTTGAGGTAGTTTGGAAGATTGGGACTTCACATCATAGGAGGACCATTTAGTTCTGATGGCAGCAATGAAGAAGCTGTTCTTCAAATCTGGTGGTCCATGCTTTCAAGCTTTTATATCTCATGCCCAATGGAAGAGGGAAGAGAATGACCAGAGTGAAACTGGACTTTGAACATATTGACTGCTTTCCCAAAGCAGTGTGAAGTGCAGATGAAATCGATGGTGAGAAAGGTAGTCTGTGCGATGGACTGGGCTTCATCCACAACTCTGGAATTTCTTGAAAACTTGGCCAGAGCAGTACGCAAACCAAACTGCGATACAATTAACGGTGTAATGTTTCTCCATAGTAAAGGTGTAACATTCCTTCCATAGTACAGAAAATAAAACAAAAACAAGCATCACACAGTGTTTGGTCTCTATGTTGCAGAATTTTGTTCCTGCATGATTTGTCATGTTAGCCGTCCTAGACAACACGTAATCCTCTGAAATTTCTGCCATCTCCAACATGATCCCACCATGAGCCACATTTTCCTATCTCCACTCATTTCCGCCTTCTGCAGAGACCTTCCCTTCACAGCTCCCTGGTTAACACATCCCTTCCCACCCAAACTGCCCCCTCCCCAGATATCTTCCCCTGCAACCGCAGAAGATGTAACACCTGTCCCTTTACCTCCTCCTCCAACTCTGTCCAGGGACCCCGACCGTCCTTTCAAGTTAGGCAGAGGTTCACTTGCACCTCCTTCAACCTCATCTACTGTATTTGTTGTTCAAGATGTGGACTCTTATACATCGGCGAGACTGGGCGAAAGTTTCATGGAACACCTTTGCTTACCCAGCCTGAACCTATCTGATTTCCCAGTTGCCAGTTACTTTAATTCTCCTTCCCATTCCTACACATATCTTTCTGTCCTCGGTGTCCTCCATTGTCAGAGTGAGGCTAAATGCAAATTGGAGGAACAGCATCTCATATTTTGCTTGGGTAGCTTAAAGCCCAGTGGTATGAATTTGATTTCTCTCACTCCAGGTAGCCCTGGCATTCCCTCTCTCTCTATCCCTCCCCCACCCAAGTTGCAGTAGCTTCTCGTTTTCACCCCACAAACAGCTAACAATGGCCTGGTTGCTTTATCATCGTTACTTTTTTGCATATCGTTCATTCATTGTTCTTTATCTCTCCACATCACCAATTTTTCGTTCCTATTACAAACATAAGAAAATAATTATGAGTTACACTAACAGCCAGACTACTGACTCAAACCTGCTCTACCATTGATCAAAATATCGGTGATCTTCCATTGTCTTGCACTATTCTCAAATCCACTTATGAAACTGTTCTCCTTCCTTCTATTCTCAACAGGGGAAAGGGATGAGAAATATCTTCTTGAAAGACAGCACAGTGGTGCATCTGGTGGAGCTACTGCTTCACAGCACGAGAGAACCTGGTTCAATCCTGAACTCGGATTCTGTCTGTGAGGAGTTTGCACGTTCTCTCTACGACCATGTGGATTTCCTCCCACATCCCAAAGACAAGCGGGTTTGTGGGTTGAATTGTCCTCTGTAAATTGCCTCCGTTGTGTAGGGAGTGGATACGAAAGAGGGATAACGTAGAACTTGTGTGAATTGATGATCGATGGTCAGCATGAACTCGGTGAGCCGAAGGGCCTGTTTCCATGTTGCATCTTTCATTTAATCACATATCGGATTCTGGATCAAGCCACGGAGAGCCGTACACATGAAAGTCTTGAATATTATCTCAGCAGTCATCATGTCAGCCTGGCCCAGGAAGTCAAGGCAGTGACTCGAGAATCTTCTGACCTGTTCCAGTGGGAACTGGCTGCAACAGGGAGAAGCCGAGCTGAAACACGGAACTGTGTTTTAGAAGCGGAATGAACAAAGGAAGGAGGGGAAAAGGGACGGATACGGTGATGGATTGAGATGAAGCGGGCGGTACGGTGGCACAGCAGTAGAGATGCTGCCTTACAGTGCTTGCAGCACCAGAGGCCCCTTGTTCAATCCTGACTACGGGTGCTGTCTGTAAGGAGTTTGTATGTTCTCCTTGTGACCGTGTGGTTTTTCCCCGAGATCTTCAGTTTCCTCCCACACTCCAAAGACGTACAGGTTTGCTTCTTCGTTCCTGGTCTACTTTCTCAGAATTCGGCAAACTCTTTCTAATCAAGATTTAAGTGAAGTGCGGTGTGGACTTGAAATGCTGCTGGTGTATTTTGCAATGCACCACAGATGGTTCAGCAGCCAGAGTGTGAAGCCCTTGTTGCTGCTGCCAGTTCCACTCAGATTCTGCAAAGACAAGGACTTTGAAATGCAAAGTCTCAAAATGGATCTCCATTTGAAGCTGTCTGACGATTCTTGAAAAGTCTCTTGACCCCTTTTACAATCAATGTTAACTGAGCCCTTTTACACTCAATGTTAACTGTAAAATTCAGAAAACTACAGGAAACAGCAAGGAGTCTTGGTTCTACTCGGCCAGTGGAAAGACTGAACGACATTTGAAAGCTCAGCGAGGGAAGAGAATGCTGTTCATTCTGCTTTGTGCCTTTGCACTGCCTGTCTCCGCTGATCGTAAGTATCCTTTAACAAGGGGCAGCAGTTGGTTTTCTGGCTGCTTCACTGTGAATGAAATGATTAATTATATGATAGACTTGTGTGTCCCTGAAAATGCAGCAGGGTTAGTCTCTTGATGCTGTACTTAATGTGTTAGGCAGTCTTCCAGAAAGGGAATATGTGTATGTGAGAAGACCTTTAATACAAACACTTTAAAAATACAGTAAAGGATTGGTTTGAGAAAGAACAGATTATAATGCTGGAGTCAGAGCAGCTGGGGAGGATGTGTTTAGTTGTCGACCCCACGTTTCTGGATGAAGATATTAGCCCGTGAGTGGGGCTGAGGGGCACTGTGTCCTTGGCATAGTTTAAAGGTGAGGAAGGCTAAGATGATGCGAAATGTCTTCTCTGAGAGTAATGCACCTAGAGAATTATCAAATTCAATGTAGTTCAAGCCAAGCCACTTCTTGCCTTCAGCAAGGGGCTGAATATTTTCTCAGGCCGGAGAAATCAAGGGGAATGGGGACAAAGTTCAATTCTGTATTGATTTGGGATTAAGAGCCAAAATCATATTGACTGTTGACCAGTCTTGAACAGCCGAATGTTTTCCTGTGTTGCTCTGAATGTCTTTGCTCTCATTGTTGATTCTGATTCTAATCAAATTGGTTTTGGTTTATTGTTGTCACATGTACTGAGGTACAGTGGAAACCTGCACAAGGGATAATACCTTTCTCAAAATAACATCTCATATGCTAGGAATGAATTCCCGATCTTCCAATATACCTTGTTGTGGCCACGATCATTATTTTTAAACAACACTTCCTGTGCATGTGTAATGCTATATTCTTTACTCTCTTTAGCCGGACAACACACAAAACAATTTGTCGGTTATCTCAGTATACATGAAAATAATAAAACAATACTAATTTTCCTCAATCAGTATTACCGCCCCATCTAAAATGTCCCTCCCGTCTCCATTATCATCTTGTAGCCAGAACCATTAAATGCCTGGTCCTGCCCCGACTTCTACCGCTGCACCATAGAGAGCATCCTAACGCATGGTATCCCTGTGTGGTACCTCAGCTGCACGGAGGCAGAAAGGAAAGCTCTACAGCGGGTAGTCCATAGAGCTCAGAGGGCCATCGGAACACAGCTACCAGACTTGGAGGGCATCTACAACACACGATGCCTCAGAAAAGCCACCAGCATCCACAAAGACTCTTCACACCCCTGCAACAGTCTGTTCGAACTCCTTCCATCGGGCAGACGATACAAGGCCTTCTACGCCCGCACCTCCAGACTCAGGAACAGCTTCATCCCCAGGGCCATAGCTGCTATGAACCGGTCCTGCTGAGCCGGATGGCCACAACGCATAGATCAACTTGCACTTTACCCTGTCTAAAAACTGTTACAATTGTTTAGTTTCGTTGGGTTGCTGTTAATTACTTAAATTATTGCATCGTATGGGAGGCGCATTCCCAATCTCGTTGTACCCCTGGGTACAATGACAATAAAGATATATTGTATTGTATTGTAGTTATCTCCGTAACATCATTTTCCCCTATAGATATTTCTACCTATGAATAACCAGGCTCACTCACATGTTTACTACTTTAGTGCTATCTGCCACTCACAATCTTGGTGCACCTTATTTATCTTTTCTGTTGCCACACACTAGTAATGGATACTAATGGATACTAGTCCATTACTTTGCCTGTTTGGCTCAAACTTTTCCTCGTGCACCAATAAACCTCCCTGCTACGACATTGTCCCAGTGTGGCTGAGGTGCAACCCATTGATCTTGGAGAGGTCTTTCCTGAAGCAGAACTGGTCCAATGTCCCTAGAATTTAGAGCAGAAATGAGAAAGTCACAAAAATTAGTGCAGTAATTAAAATGTTCCGAGCATTGGAGCAGTAACCAGAATTCTCATGGATTAGCACAGCAACTAGAATATCACAAGAATTGAGCAGTATTTCAGCTCAAAAATCAATAAATGGCTCCCCAGCCCCAGTTTGTACCACTCACCTATACACTGAAAGCAACTTAGAGTAGTCTGCTAATTAATGATGTGCATTTTGGGATGTGGGAAACAACCTAAGAAAGAGAAACCCATGCAGTTTTCGGTGGAAAGTGCAAATTACACACAGCACCCGAGGTCAGGATTAAACTCTGAATCCATAGAGTTGTGAGTTAGCAGCTCCACTAGCTGCTCCACTGTGCCAGCTGTGTACATCTTCGATCAGTGGTAGGGTACTTTCTTGGTGGGATCTTTCTGTGCACTACTTGCCTGTTGCATTCCCAGCGCTACTTCACCACCAACACTTCAAACCTGTGAAGCTCTGTGGACCACCACCCCCTGACTGTGAGGGAAGTGATGTAAATGCAAGGCCCCTCCTGGTCATCAGCTTATAGCTGTGAGAGAGAGATGTGGCTCCAGTGAAGAGCCGGCACAGCCCGGACGGAGGAGGGGAACCACTGCTGGTGCCACAGTCCCACCTTTCCCGTTTCCCAGTGCTCACCACGTGGTGAGGGTGACACACAGCACGGCAACATCACAGATCAAATGCCTCCCACAAGGGCAAGGATCCAGGGTGGGTGCAACCTCCTACAGTGACTGTGGCCCTCAGTTCAGTCTTAACGTTACATCTCTGTGTCTTCACAGGCCACACTGTCGGTAAATGGACCATGGAGACACCGGACCTGGTGATGGGGAGGGAGGGGAAGCCCATGGTTCTGTATTGCAAGTTCATTTACCCTCACCATGGTTACAAAGGCAACATCAGCATTATCTGGAGAGAGAAGAATGCCAAATTGCCGTTTTTCAAATACACAAATTATCCATCAGGAGACAAGTATAGAAATAAGATCCTGAGTAATGAAGGAGGTCGCTACAAACCAATGGGGAACCCTCGGAAGAATGATGCTTCCATAATCATTAATCAGCTGGAAAAGAAGGATACAGGAAAGAACTTCAACTGCCGTGTTGAGCTCACGGAACGAGAAAAAGCAAAGATTGGAAGTTCACATGGGCCTATCAAAGTATCAGGTGAGGAATTATTGTGCTGCAAACAAACAATTTGCCTGTCTTCCTCCAGTTGCCCAGTGATAGGTGGATAGAGGTGGGGGGAAGGGGGGGGGTGGCATGGAGGAGGTGCTCATCAGATGGGTGGAGACAGTGATAATGGCGAGTGGTGAAAAGGAGACATAAAAGGTGTCAGACAAGGAAACAAAATACAAAGGCGGGAGATGGGCTGGGGATAGACTTGGGACAGAACGAATTATGGGATTCGAGATGAACAAGGGAGAAACAAGGAGCAGTGTGACTGGGAGATGGGAGAAATGGGTGCACAGTAGTGGGGGGTGGGGGGGGGGGGGAAGGTGGGAGGTATTACTTGAAATTTGAGAGTTCAGTGTTCATACGGTTTAGGTTATAAGCTACTCAAGCTGACTCTGAGGTGCTGTTCTTCCAGTTTGCTTGTGCTCTCTCACTGATAATCCACAAAGCCAGCGACTGTCAGGTCGGTGTGGGAACAGAAAGAGGAGTTAAAAAGCTTAGTAACCAGGAGCTCCAGCAGGCCTTGGCGGACTGAACACAAGTATTCATTACATTGGGGACACAGAATGCAAGGGATGAGGTTGGAAGAATCATACCTTCGATGTGTGCATCAGGCACTGTAAAAGAGAAAATAAACAAAGTGGAGAATGTAGAATGACAGCTAGAGTGAAAGTGCAACTAAAGAGTAATGCAAGCGTTTAACGCGGTAGATTGGAAGATCGGGTCATTCAACCGTGTGAAGCCCATTCAAGATTCCAGCAATAGGTAAGAAGCTGTTCTTCCATCTGGTGATACCTACTTTCAACTTTTTGTATTTTCTGAGTGTGAGAATGTCAGGGTTTTAGTGGTCCTTGATAATACTGGTTACTTTCCCGAGGCAGCATTAAGTGTAGAATGGTGAAACACAGAATCAAAAGTGAGCCTGGCAGATTGGAGAGACAGCATTTGTTCAGCCAGGGATGGTCCCTGGTTTTTAATACAATGCTTAGACTATTACGTGAAATGGGAGGAGTCAGGCACACAGATGCTCAAACCAACTCTCTCTCATCCATTAAATCATGGCTAATTGTGGGCCTTGTTCATTCATTGAGAGATCCCCCAGACAGTGATCTCCATGAGACGCAGAAAAACTGTGGACCTTTGGTTTGAACTTACTCAACTACTTTTTATCCACAGCTTCTGCACCCTGTGGATTGATTGATTGTAATCATGTATAGTCTTTTCGTTGACTGGTTAGCATGCAATAAAAGTTTTTCACTGTACCTCGGTACAGGTGACAATAAACTAAACTCTGGGATGGAAAATTCAGAAGGTTCACAAACATTCTTGCTGGGAATTTCTTGACCTCGGTCTGAATGTCTGACTGCTTTTTCCAAGTCCCTGACCAGTGGTTTTTGAATCATAAGCAGAAGGAAAGAAACTTTCCACAAGTACTTGGGAAATCTATCTATTCCCCAGAGCTCTCTGTCCATCGACATCCATCAGCCCCATTCCCCCATTCCTTCCATACAATCCCCCAAATTACTCCAGTCAAGCGTGTTTAATAGTCGTATGCACTGGGATTAGAACAATACAATTATACATTGCTGCAACTTTGCAGGCACATTAATACAACATAATAATAAATATACAACAAACACTAATACATTAAAGTATCAGTTATACATGGTAAACCAGACCATTATAGTGCAAGCATTTGAATAACATTTGAAGTAAGTAGTGCAACCTTATACAAAGTCGTGTTCTGTGCAACTGGGATATTGGCTGAACTCTTGAGGCAACACCTGTAAGTCCTGTTGATGTTGTGGAAGTTGAAATCCATGATGGACCGGGGAATGTTTTTTCTGCAGCCTCCTTGGCTTTGGGGCATTCTGGTTACCAAAGGAGGCTGTGAAGTAACCAGTCAGTATGGTCCTGTAGAAGTTGTAGTGCATTCAGCGATGTGCCTCAAACATCTGAGGAATTGGAAGAGCTGATGAGCTTTCTTTGTGATCACATCAATGCACTGGACCCTGAAAAACTCAGTGAAGTGCATGTCCAGGAACCTGAAGCCCCCAATGATAACAGGTTTATGGAATCTAGGTTTTCCCTTCCCCAGGTCAACAATGAGCTCCTTGGTTTGGCTAAAGTTCACAGCAAGATCATTGTTTTGGCAGCACTCAACCAGACCATTGATCTCCCTCCTGTGCATTGACTCATCATTATCTTTTATTCATTCAACAACAGCAGTATCGGCAGTGAATCGTCTCTCTATCTGAAGCATTTTTTGAATCTACCAACCTCACAGGCAGTGAATGCCTGGGCCCTGGATTAATGAAATGTACTTTGCATCGTTTTTGCTTACGTTCATGACAATTTAAATCTGTCTCCTTGTCTTCGAAACTAGTTGTTCCTGTGTCCACTTCAATCGAATCTCGTCTCGACTTTCCAAGAAGATTGAATCAGCTTTTCCAGTCTAACCCTGGAGGTGACTGTGAAGTAAGACTTTTATGCATCCTCTCTCATCCTTGACATCCTGGAGAGTGATGACTGGAATTGGAAACAAATCTCTTGCAGTTGAACAGGTTCAACACAGCCTTCACCCCTATATTTACTCTTATTCACTTACCAATCAAGTGACTTCACAACAGCTGATCACCAGGGCAATCCTGTCCCTAAGCTATCATAGATTCCTGCTTCTCTGCAACATAAAAGACATTTGTTTTGTTGTAACTTTTCCCAGTTCTGATCATCAACCTGACAATCATTTGTATCTCTCCTGTTTTATAGCAGTGAAGCTGTCCTAATCTTGTACCTCATGCTTTCGTCATTGAGCCCCACGCCTCACACTTCACTAACCATTCCCTCAATGTGTCACATTTAGGTTTTTTTAACTGTCTCGTAAGCAGTTCCTTGGCACCCTTTAGCATTGTTCTGTTTAATCTACCTTATCTCTCATTTCTGTGTAGGTATTATCACTCGGTGTGTGTCTCTGTTAATTTTTATCTCACACACTTTCTCCACTTCTTCATATTCCACTTGCAATCTTCTTACAATTCAATGGAAAATGAACATGTAGTAGAACATGCAGTAGAAAATGTAGTAGTGGTGTTCTACATCCACTGGAACCTCCCTTATCATTCCTGCTAAATATATTGTCCACCCTAACCTTAAACTCCACTTAAATTGTCAACAGAACTTCCCCTTCATCAAGAATTAAATCAAATATTGCTGTAAAATTAATCAGGTCTGAATGCAGAGTCAACTCGAGGGGCTACAATATCCATGTAGGAAGGTGTGTTGCTGCTACTCAGGTGGGTTTAACCTAGTTTGGCAGAAGGTTGGGAACTGGAGCAGGGGGAGGTATTGAATGGGATGTAGACTTCAGCTTAAGACTGATCAGAAGGGCTGGCAGGGCCAGGTTAATGAACACAGTGGAACTGATGGACTGAAGTGTGTTTATTTCAATGCTATGTGTATTATGTGTAAGGTAGATGAATGTAAAGTTTGGATTAGTGCATGGAACTATGATGTTGTGGCCATTAGAGTTTTGGTTGAGCGAGGGGCAGGACTGACAGCACAATGTTCCAGGGTTGTAGGTGTGATTTAGCAGCATTGTAGGTTATATACAAATACAAGCAGGTCACCTGCAATTACTCTATTTGATTTGAGAATTCTGCATATTATTTATAAAGAAGGTGAAGTTATATTTACAGTTACATTTCACTGCTCCAGAGCAGCACAGGAAGGTCAGGGACAGATGGGTCAGAGTGGGAGTGGGATGGAGAAACATGGTCACAGATGTGTAGGAATGAACTGCAGATGCTGATTTATGCTGAGGATAGACACAAAATGCTGGAGTAACACAACGTGCAAGGCAGCATCTATGCAGAAATTGACTAGTTTCTTCTTCAGGTCTGAAGAAGGGTTCCATCCTGAAACATCACCTACTCCTTTTCTCCAGAGATGCTGCCTGATCCGCTAAGTTACTCCAGCATTTTGTGTCTATCAACATGGTCACAGACACAGGTGAAGAAATTGATAAAGAAAATGTGGTTAATGCATTCGACCAATGAATAATGTCCATGTTTTAAATCTTTTTCTACCCAAGGTGATGTCAGAGCATCCATGGTGATCGGGAAGAGAGAACGTTCTGCCACACTGCCCTGCACCTTCAGCCCCCCGAGCGTCAAGCGCAGGGTGATCACTGTCCTCTGGATGAAGGGGACTCCATTGGAAGAGTCCGTTGTCTTTAATCATAACCGTTCCTACCCCATAAGTGGTCACGGCACTAACATTGTAAATAGAGGAGGTCGATATGAGCTGGTGGGAAAGCTAGACAAGGGAGATGCCTCCATCAGAGTGAGGGGACTCGTGTTGAATGACACCAACGACTATTTCTGTCATGTTTGGACAACCTGGAATTCCCCTCGCAAGGAATTGATTTGGGTGACTCAGGATGAGACGAGACTACAGGTTTTGGGTAAGGAAACAGTCAGTGTTGAGGAGTAAATGATAAAATCACATTGAACAACGGTAAGAAGAATCAGCTTTGTTCTGTTCCCTCTCTGAATATTTCACTCAATTCTCCTGCTGGGTCACTTACAACCCCTCACCCCTTCCTGGTGCTACTGGAAGGAGTTTCTCCCTATGTGCGAATGAATAACAGTGAATTTAATTGACTTTTATCCTTCTCTCGGCTTCAGGCACCATCTTGGAGCTGTCTGTTGGGAGTGATAATGTATCGGGAGATACCTGTGTGTGCGGAGGGAATGGACAGGTTGATCATTGGAGCTGCCATTTTTCTGGTCTACTTTCTTGTGATTGGCTTCACTTTCTAGTGGTTGGACATAGGTGAACATCATGTCTAATCTCCATTGCTGGTGTTCATGGAAGAATCATGGGACCACCAGTGACATTATTGTCAGCCTCTGGTTCTGGTAATGGGGAGGGGGTGAGAGAGAGTAACTCGGGTGTGAGTGAATCTGTGGAATTCTCTGCCTCAGAAGGCAGTGGAGGCCAATTCTCTGAATGCATTCAAGAGAGAGCTAGATAGAGCTCGTAAGGATAGCGGAGTCATGGGGTATGGGGAGAAGGCAGGAACGTGGTACTGATTGAGGAAGTTAAGCAATGATCACATTGAATGGCGGTGCTGGCTCGAAGGGCCGAATGGCCTCCTCCTGCACCTATTGTCTATTGTCTATTGTCACTGTCTCATCTCCAATGTTGGTGTTGATGGGAGTCTTGTGGCATCTCCAGTGATATTGTCGTCAGGCTATGATTATGGTGGTATGGGTCAGGTAATATTGACTTCTGAGGCAGTTCTGGCCAGTTCTTATACAAACAGTAAGCAAGTTATTGAAATTGTTGTTTTAAATGTTAACACAAAGGCACTTCATGTTGTACAGACAGAAGATGAGGTACTGTTGCTTGAGATTGGGCCTCGTTAGAACAGTGCAGGAGGTCTGAAACAGGCAGATCAAAGTGGGAGTGGGATGGAGAATTAAAGTCACAGGCATGGATGAAGTATTTTTATAAACCATGTGGAATAGATTGCTAAATACAACTTTTCTCTATACAAGATGGAAAGAAGAAGACATCCTTGGTGATTGGGAAGAGAAGTGATTCAGCCACACTGCCCTGCTCCTTCAGCCCCTCGATCAGGAATCCCAGCCCCATCACGATCCGCTGGATGAAGGGGAGTCCACGGGAAGAGTCCACAGTCTTTAATCACTCTGTGAACCCTCCCTACAATGTCACTATAAAGGGAGGAGGTCGATATGAGCTGGTGGGAAAACTAGACCAGGGAGACGCCTCTATCAGAGTGAAGGAGCTCAGACTGAACGACAGCAGTGACTATTTCTGTCACGTTTGGGTCAGGAATTTCACACAGGAGACGGTGACTCAGGATGAGACGAAACTGGAGGTTGTGGGTAAGGAAAGATCTGTCTGTATTGTGCTGTGAACGATAAAATCACATGATCAACTGTAAGAGGACATGAGATCAGTGACAGGTGGAGCCGAGATCGGCCCAATCCATTCCTTGCTATGGGCTGCCCTCGCTCAGCACCGCCCCTAGTGGTTGGAAGACAGTACTGATTCCGGCCAGGATGCACAGAGCTCCCTGCAGCAGGGTCAGAGATTGAGAACCACATTCACCTGCTGAACATCCAGCCCTGTATCTGTGACAGAGTCTGTGTTGCAAAGATCCACAGACCGTCCTGGGGTATTTGCATCAGTCTCTTTCATTCACATCCACTCCAGGATCCTGTATGTTCTCTCACTGAATATTAGAGCATAGAACAGTGCAGCACAGGAACATGCACTTTGGCCCACAGTGTCTGTGCAGAACATAATGGTAAGTTAAACTAATATCATCTGCCGACACATGATCCATATCCCTCCATTTCCCGTAGATCCATGTGCTTCTCCAAGACACTATCATATCTGCAAATATTTCACTGCAGACTCCTACGTGTCTTCTTCCAATCCTCATTCAGATGGACTCTATCCGCACACAGCATCAATAATGATTAATTCAATGAGTTTTAATTGAATTTCTTCCTTCTCCAAGTCCCAGCCACCATCCTGGAGCTGTTTGTTGGGAGCGGCAATGGAACTGGAGAACACACCCTTGTGTGCAGGGCTGAAGGGAAGCCCCCTGCAAACATCACGTGGATCGGCCCAGGGAACAGCACACTGCCCGTGAACAGTGGTGAGATGAGGGTCACACATGATCCAGAGAAACTACTGACTGTGGGAGAGCTGCTTCACCCCAGGATGCCAGGGAAATACACGTGTGTGGCTGTGAATGAACACCAGAGAGACATGCGTGAGATCCACCTATTCGAGCATGGACTAAGAGCGTTGGCCATTCGGGCTGCCATTTACGCGGTCTATTTTCTTATGATTGGCTTCACTTTCTGCTGGTTGAAGAGAGGTGAACGTCACCATCTGAGCTCCAATGCCGGTGTCAACAGGAGCGATGCTGCGCCCCCCAGTGGCAGTGTCAGGTTCAGGTGATGTGAATCAGGCAATGTAACTTTGGGGCGAGGCGATGCTATATCCCACAGCTATGACCGTGCGTCTGTGGGTTACGTGGAGCTGTCCTCGGGTCAGTCCGACTCAGCAGTGCGTCCGATGCATTTGCAACTGCATTGCTGCTGATTCCTGCATCCACATAGAACTCAAATTTCACATGCCTCCTAGCTGTCTTCCTTCTTCCTAAACCATGGCTTATTCTCAAACTTAGCCGACAGAGGCCTTGGCAGCTTTGAATCTATTTCATGAACATCTTTGCTAATTCCTTCCCCTGGGCAGAGCAAGAATAGATTTTCCCTGATCCTCATTTCCCACCCACTGGTCTCTGCATTCAGTGGATCAACCTTTTTTTCTTCTGTTACCATCGGTGCGGGTACACCAACAGATACATCTTCCACCTGCCTACACTTTCAGCATCCTGAGGGGACCATTCCCTTTGCGACTCCATGATCTGTTCTTCCGTGCCATTCCGCCATTTACTCGGAACTGTGCATGGGTGTAGCTTTCCAGGCTAGACTCTGCAATCAACAATATCAGTTTATTCACTTTCTCTGTTTGTGTCAAAGCTGGTCAGCTCTGCTGTAGATAATCCATCTGCATTATGAACTCGTTTTCTTCTCTCTGCGGGCACGGCCTGGTCTGTGGCCATTTCCTGTAGCTCTGGCTTGTATTTGCAGCTTCTACGTGTTCCTTTGTGTCCTCTTTCTAAATGCCCAGATAGCTTTGTCAATCGCTTATTACGATGGAAACCCGGGCCTCGCCCCATAAGACATTCTTTTATCGCTGTCCCTCTCTCTCTATCTCACTCTTTCTGCACCAACAATCTTTATTTATTGTCACAGCTATTCAATCAGAAGCATGAACTCTTTCTCTCTGCACAGATGCTGCCTGACCCATTGTGTATCCTCTGCACTCTGGAGAGACATTCCCTTTTCCTTCACAGATCACAGGTGTTCCCTGCATTATGGAGCGTTGCGTGTATGCTGAAACCACATCATATTTTTTTCACACTAATTCCAAAAGTGCATCTCAATTTTTTCACTGGTGATTTGTGAATTCTGCAAGGGAGAATTTCCAATACCGGAACAGCCGGAATATGGGCTTTACCCAAATTGGACTGGTGGTTGGAGTCAAGGATTGGGCACGTCTTGTGACACGAGATGACATCTCCTGGTAAAGAGTGATGATTACATTGAAGAATCTGGTACCCAGTTCACTTGTGTCTGAAGCCAGTGTGCTAAACTTTAATAATGACATATACAATGGTGAGATGGCAGTTGGCTAAAGTAGTTTCAAAATGAAAGTAAATGTCTACAGTAATGTTGTGAAGATTATTTATAAGAGGATTGGGAAATTGTAAGACAGAAGTAAACATCTTAAAAAATTTCAAGAACACGATTAATGGAGAAAATTGGTAAATATAAAACAGATACAAGAAGCTTCTGCAAGTATATAAAAGGAACAGTGTGTCCAAAGCAAACAATGGATGAAAGCACCAAAGGTCCTGCAGAGACGCTATCTGATGATGCAAAGATAGGTGGGTTAGGAAGTGATGAGGCACAGTGGGCCGGCACAGACATATAGATGGTTTAAGTGAGAGGGGAAAACATTAGCTGAATTAGTATGATGGAGGAAATGTACTCTGTAATGTTGCGTTAAAACATCCTTACTTTTATACACTCATCTTGTGCAATAAAAAACAGCATTCCATTTGTCTTTACAACTGCTTACAACACCTGCACGCAAGTCTCTTGTGTTTCATGTACACGTACCCAATTTTAGGGGAAAATGAAACGGCAAGTTTGATTGGTATGTGACTGCAAGCCTTTTCCTAACTGTCTTCCACAAACCTTAACACCATCACCCTCATTCTACGTCCCACTGGTTCCTATTAGATTTAATTCCCCCAATATCAGTGCTTGATTTTTGCATACCTACCTCAATCATATCATATATATACAGCCAGAAACAGGCCTTTTCGGCCCACCAAGTCCGTGCCGCCCAGCGATCCCCGTACATTAACACTATCCTACACCCACTAGGGACAATTTTTACATTTACCCAGCCAATTAACCTACATACCTCAATATTGTATTTGATTAAAGATCTGAACATCCAAATACACTGCACCCGCTCATATTTTCCTACCAATTACATGCTTAGAAAAAAACTCCCAGCAGGGTTGTCAAACCTTGAATAAATAAAAATGTGTGCAATTCTGATAGCCCCAGTACAGGAAGCATGTGGAAGCTCTTTGGAGAGGGTGCAGAGAAGGTTTACCTGGATTAGAAAGTATGAGCTATTAGGTGAGGTTGGACATACTTGGATTGTTTTCTCTGGAGACTCGGAGATTGAGGGAAAATCTGATAGAAGTATAGAAATGCTATGAGAGGCAGAGATCAGGTGGACAGTCAAAACCTTTTCCCCAGGTAGAAATGACTAAGACTAGAGGGTATAGTTTTAATACGAGGGACAGGTTTTTTTCTACATAGAGTGATGGGGCCTGGAATGCCCTGCCAGGTTTTGTGGAATCAGATACAACAGGGCATCTAAGAGGCAATTAGATAGGCACGTGGATATGCAGGGATGGGGGGAATGTGGATCACATGCAGGCAGATTAGTTTACCTTGCCATCAATTTTGGTAGGGACATGATGGGCCGAAGGGCCTGTTCCTCAGCTGTACTGTTCTATGTTCAGTATAATATGAATTGATCTCATCTAATCCCTTGAAACTTTCAAAGTGTGCTGTTATCACATGTACAGATTCCAGCAAAATAAATGCTAATTGTGTGAGACTAACTGGTGTATAGTTTGTTTATTTCTCTCAAACACCATTTGTTGCATTTGACACATGCCAATCTTCAGGAAACGTTGCAGAAGATGAGACATTTGGGGCAATTGCGTCCAGTGCATTTTACGGTTTCAGGGGAAAGTGGCAGTGGAAAGGGAGACGTGAGTGTGGAGGGATGAGTGCACCTGGGTGCAGGGGCCAAATGGTCTCTTGTCAATTCAGAAATGGGAGGCGAGATGAAGATAAGACCTGGGGTGGGCATCGTGTTGAAGTTGGTGGAAATGTCATAGAATGTTATCGTGGATGTGAAGGCTGGTGGGGTAAAAGATAAGGGACAGGGGAACTCTAAATGTGTGCCGCCTGGGGAAGGGGGGGAGCTGTACGAATGAAGGAGACACAGGTTTATCATCCACAACTGTACGGTATTGTGGAGTGTGGGGGGCAACCACGTTTCCTCTAAAAGGAGGACATCCCAGATCTCCTAGAGTGGATATCACCCATCTTGAAATCCAGTCTGAAGAAGGGTCTCGACCCGAAACGTCACCCATTCCTCTCTCCAGAGATGCTGCCTGACCTGCTGAGTTACTCCAGCATTTTGTGATACCTTCATCTTGAAATCATCTCAAGAAGAGGCTTTCCACTCCAGGAGATCTGAGATAGAAACAAGCAGCATGAGTTTGAGGAATTGTCAGGTTGGTGGTTTTTGTAGAAAGTGATGAGATGTGTTATGGGATGGGAGACCTCTGTCTGCTGGCTGTTCGTGGGTCACTATACGAAGAGGTGTTCAAAGAGCTGTCCCGTGGACAAATCAAGGGTGAATGGAATAGATCTATCAGATGGTATGTCAAGAACAAGGGTGGATCTGATCTACGGGAGAAATGTGTGAACAAGCGCTGATGGAACTGTGAAAATTTCACAATTACCCCCATGCTGCTCAATAAAACTTTGTATCTCTACCTTTTCCCTATTCACACCCCAGCTTTTGCAGACTTTTACAGGACGATTTTATGGAATACCATTCACCAAGAGAATCAGATGAAAAGGCAGCCCTTTTGTACCAGGACAGAAAAATAACATGACTCCTTGACAAATAACGACAAAGAGCAACACAGAAGACTGTAAATCAAATGGGAGTAAAGTTGAGGAAGGGCAGAAGACCAGGGTGTGGATATTAAAAAAGGGAGCACTGTGAGCAGAGGTGCAAGGTTCAGCCACTGATTCCTGATATTTCTCTCTGTTGGGGAAACATTCAGGAAAGGGCTTAGACTGGAGTGGAGAAGATTGTACAAATATCAAACTGCCAACAGAAATTGTTGAATAATTCATAGACATGGAATACACAGAGCACAGGAACTGGCACTAGGCCCATTACGTCCATTCTGATCATCTAATGCCCTCCAGTACAGATCCTACTTACCTGCAGTTTGTCCACGAAGGGGAAGGGGAGGCGGTGGGTGGATTCACTCGCATTCTAGAAACTTCCACGGACA
>NC_135955.1:13769180-13812907 GCF_053455715.1 Rhinoraja longicauda
GGGGGTGGAGGGAAGGGAGGGAGGATTAGGGGGGGTTGAGGAGGATTAGTGGGGGTTGAGGAGGATGGTGGGGGTTGAGGGGGGTGGTGGGGGTTGAGGGGGATGGTGGGGGTTGAGGGGGATGGTGGGGGTTGAGGGGGATGGTGGGGGTTGAGGGGATGGTGGGGGTTGAGGGGATGGTGGGGGTTGAGGGGGGATGGTGGGGGTTGAGGGGGATGGTGGGGGTTGAGGGGGAAGTTGGGGGGATGGTAAGGTGGGGGGAGGGTAAGGTGGGGGAGGGGAAGGTGGGGGGGGGAGGGGAGAAGGTGGGGGGAGGGGAAGGTGGGGAAGGGAAGGTGGGAGGGGAAGGTGGGGGTGGGGAAGGTGGGGAGGGGAAGGTGGGAGGGGAAGGTGGGGAGGGGAGGGGAGGGGGGGACGGGTGGAAGGGGGGAGGTGAAGGTGCTGCACCAATGCAGGAGAGGTTTGGGCCCAACGGGTCTACTTGGTCTAGTATTCCTCTAAATCTTTCCTACCCATGCACCTGTCCAAACGACAACTGTTGTATTAGTACCTTCCTCAGTAGTTCCTTTGGCAGCTCCTTCCATATAACCACCTCACTCTGTGTGAAAAAGTAGCCCCTCAGGTTGCTATTAAATCATTTTCCCCTCGCCTTAAACCCCCCCAAGTCATGATTTCCCCACCAACATTTTTTCCACTGCGTCCTTTTGTTGATTGAAGCAATTCAATTAATTTTGCTCAATTGCTCTTTCCTTGCAACTATCAAGAAAATGAATCACTTAAGTCTTTTGAAAGCCGCAATTGAATATAACTTTATTGCATTTTCAGGGAAAGCACTTCAGATCGCCTTATTTTGTGTAAAAAAAAAATCTCATCGACCCTTGACTTCTTAAACTAATTACCTAAATCGGTCTCCTCGAGTTACCAACCTTCCTGCCAGCTTAAATAGTTTGCCTGCACACACTCCAGCAAAGAACACCAGACTGAACCTAATTCTCTTTTTCTTCTTCAAACAAATCATAAAATTTTATCACTCACTCAACGTGAAGTTTATTTGACAACGTTAATGAGCAGGCTGAGTCTCATCCATACACACACAGGTAGTACTGGCAGAGTCATCCATCTGCAACAAAATTAACGGCTTCAGTAGTGGATAGTCTCATAAACAACGCTGCGTTTTAAAAACAAAAAAGGATTATCCAGTAATTCTCAACAGTATAAATTGTTCGATTTATGAGGGCAGAGTTGTTGTGCAATAACTGACTAGATTACATTCCACACAGAGAGAGAGAGAGAGGGGCAGAGAGAGAGAGAGGGGCAGAGAGAGAGAGAGGGGCAGAGAGAGAGGGGCAGAGAGAGAGAGGCAGAGAGAGAGAGGGCAGAGAGAGAGAGGCAGAGAGAGAGAGAGGCAGAGAGAGGCAGAGAGGAGAGAGAGGCAGAGAGAGAGAGGCAGAGAGAGAGAGAGAGAGAGAAGGCAGAGAGAGAGAGGCAGAGAGAGAGAGAGAGGCAGAGAGAGGCAGACAGAGAGAGAGAGAGACACGAGAGGAGATGGCAGAGAGAGAGAGAGAGGAGAGAGAGAGAGAGGAGAGAGAGAGAGAGAGAGAGAGAGAGAGAGAGAGAGAGAGAGAGAGAGAGAGAGAGAGAGAGAGAGAGAGAGAGAGAGAGAGAGAGAGAGAGAGGGGAGGGGGCAGAGAGGGAGGGGCAGAGAGGATGGGGCAAAGAGAGAGGGGCAAAGAGAGTGGGGCAAAGAGAGAGGGCAAAGAGAGAAGGGGCAAAGAGAGAGGGGCAAAGAGAGTGGGGCAAAGAGAGAGGGGCAAAGAGAGAGGGGCAAAGAGAGAGGGGCAAAGAGAGAGTGGCAAAGAGAGAGGGGGCAAAGAGAGAGGGGCAAAGAGAGAGGGGGAGAGAGATAGAGAGACGCACAATGCGGTTTGCATGGGCCTTGTGGTGCTACTTGTGGTGGAGGGTTTGTTTCCACTCCTCCCTGCTGTGTCTCTATAATAACAGCAGATGACTCATGTTGATAAATTAATCTCAATAAAAAGCTGCTTTGCATACTGAATCCATCTGTATTGTGAATATTTCTTTCAACACTGGGTTTTAAAGAAAAAGGAATTAATTAACTTTTTTCATTTACGGGATCACCTGCCAAAACATCCCAAGGCATTTTTACAGTCCAAGCACTTTTGGGGAATAGCTGTCGGAGTATTATCGACCAAATTTCTCAAGTTAACCTGGAGTCATGAATTGAGCGAGGTTAAAGAAGGGAGAACCGAGTGGTGTCGTCAAACATAGAGTCGTGTCGTGCACAATGGAGGAATAGGCCCTTCAGCCCAGAATGTCGATGCCAAACATGATGCCAAGCTAAATTAATCTCTTCTGCCTGAACATGATCCATACTCCTCCATTCCCTGCATGTCCATGTGCCTATCTAATAGCCCCTTAAATGCCACTATCATATCCAGCACTTTGTACATCTTCGGTATACACCAGCATCTGCAGTTCCTTTCTACTTTGCCTCTCTTACCTTAAAGCTACGCCCTCCAGTCTTTGATATCGCTACCCTGGGGGAAAAAAGTTCTGATTGTCCACCTATGTCTCTCATATTTTTATTTGTGATCAGGTCCCCCCCTCAGCCACTCCAGAGGGAATAATCCAAGTCAATCCAACCGCTTCTTAAGCTAATAACCTCTAATCCAGGCAGCATTCCGGTGAACCTCTTCTGCACACTCTCCAAAGCCTCCACTTCCTTTCAGCATTGGGGTGACCATTGCTGCAAGCAATACTCCAAATGCACCGCATCTAAAGACCTATAAAGCTGCATCATGCTGCGTGGGCCTTCTCCATTGACAGAGTGAGGGCAAATGCAAGCTGGAGGAACAGCATCTCATATTCCGCTTGGGTGGCTTACAATGCAACAGTAGGAACATTGAATTCTCCAATTTTAGGAAGCATTAACACCCCCCCACCCCCATCTCCCCTTTCTCTCTCTCCCTCCCTCAGGCCCCACCTGGACCCACGGCAATTCCTCCCCATCCCCTATATTCCTTCCTCTGGCTTCACAATTCACAACTCTTCAATCCTTTGGTCTCACACCATCACTTTTTTTCATCTCTGGCCTTTGTCCAACCATCTGCCTATCAAAACCCCCCTCGCCTGTGTTCACCTATTGCCTGCCGTGCCTTATCCTGCCCTTCCTCTCTTCCAGCTTTCTCCCCCCCACCCCTCACAATCAGGCTGAAGAAGGGACCTGACCTAAAGCATCAACTATCCACGTTCTCCAGAGATGCTGCCTGATCCATTGAGTTACTCCGGCACTTTGTGTCTTCCCCCCCCCCCCCATGATTGTTGCCCATCTGAGCTGGCTGAGATTCCTACCAGAATGTCACTTGGGGGACACCCTGCTGCCAAGGATAATCAGTCAACAGGGCCTTGCAAGATAAGAAAAGAAACGCTTGGTCGTTCAGGATTCATGCCATCACCAGCCAGAGGGCGCTTTTCCATTTATTTTCTCAATTGTAACGACATATCTGGGCAAGGGAATGGATGGCAAAGGTTATCGCTCTGCTTACTCTTTATTTATCAGGTGCAAACATGGATTTCTGCCTTGCTGCCAAGTGTTCGGCATGCTGCAACAGCAAACAGGAACAGAGAATGGCAACGGCAATCAGTCTCCATAAAGGACACAGTACCACATCAGGCATCGCTCCCCATCGCCCGCCTCCAGAGGGAAGGCACAAGAGATCTTGCATGAATCATGCCGAAGGATTGCACCCATCAAAGTCAGGGGCCCCTTTTACAAGAAAAGGGGAAGAGTTACAGCTGATCGAGCACAAGGGTTTAAGAGGGCAGGGCAGATATTTGTTCGTGGAGGAGTTCCAGAATCATAAATGTATGCAATTCTCTCGTAAATCCAAGAAGGGGTTCTGAAAAGTGACTTCACCCAGAGAAAGAATGTGGAAATGGATACCAGAAGCAGCAGCTGAAGCGAATGGTACAAATGCATTTCTTTTATATTGCTTATTATTGTCACGTGTGCCGAGACACAATGAAATGGTTTGCGTGCTATCCAATCAGACGACACACAAGTACAATCGAGCCACGCACCAGTACAACAGGTAGTGCAGAGAGAAATGGGAGAGGACGGAATAAAGTGTCACTGCATTACAGTTACAAAGAAAGTGCAGATATCAAAAGAAGGGCAAGTCCGCAACAGTGTGGGCTGGAAGATCAGGACTACATGCGAGCTTATGAGAGGACCGTTCTGTAGTCTCATAACAGCCGGGAGGGAAGAAGCTGTTCCTGAATCTGGTGGTACATGCTTTTAGGCTTTCGTAACTTCTGCCCAACGGGAGAGGGGAGAAGAGCGAAAAACTGGGATTTAATTACAGGCAGAACAATCACAGAAGATAGGTGAACTAGGGCAAGTAGAATATGCACACAACATAAATGGCAGCACAGACAATAGGGCTGAGTTTTCATTGTGTAAATTATTTGTACAGAAAGACCGTCAGAAGCTAATTCACAGGTTCAATAAACTGAAGGCGAGGCAAGAAGAGAAACAGTCAACTGAGTTCTAGACGGATGAGGGGCAATCTTACAGAAGTGTACAAAATCATGAGAGGAATAGACTGGGTAAATGCAGTCATTTACTCAGAGTAGCGAAATTGAGAATCAGGGGACATAGGTTTAAGATGAAGGGGGAAAGATTTAATAGGAACCCGAGGGATAACTTTTTGTTTTACACAAAGAGTGGTGGGTGTATGGAACGAGCTGCCAGAGGAGGTTGTTGAGGCAGGTACTATCACAACATTTAAGAAGCATTTAGACAGGAACATAAATAGGATAGGTTTAGAGGGATATGGGCCGAACATGGGCAGGTGGGACCAGTGTAGAAGGGGTATGATGGTCGGCATGAGCAAGTTGGGCCGAAGGGCCTGTTTCCAGGCTGCATGACTCTGTAACCTGATTCAACTATGCAAGATCCTGAGCAGTCTTGACAAGGTAGATGTGGAGAGGATGATTCCTTTCGTGGGAGGATTTAGAATGGAACTGTTTATTAAAATTAAGGGAACACCCTTTTAAGACAGATGGTCTGATTTTGTTTTTAATCTGAGAAGATGGCGAGTTATCAGAACATTTTCCTCGAAGGGCAAAAGAAAGAGTGTTTAATACCTTTAAGACAGAGCTAACTTGATACTCAAACAAGTGAGCATGAGTTTCCCAGGAGTAGGCATGAATGTGAACTTCAGTTTACAATCGCAGTCATTTCTTTACAATTTCAATCATTTCTTTAGTCAGAGGGTGGTGAATCTGTGGAATTCGTTGCCACTGTGGAGGCCAAGTCATTGGATCTTTTTAAGTCAGAGATTGCCAGATTCTCAATTAGTAAGGGTGTCAGGGATTATGGGGGAGAAGGCAGGAAAATGAGGATGAGTGGGAAAGATAGACAGGCCACGTTTGAATGAAGGAGTAAACTCGAGAGGCCGAATGGCCCACTTCTTCTCCAATGACATCACATCAGGCATGATCTTCTTGAATGACAGAGCAAGCTCGAGTGGCTGAGTGGTCGACTGCTGTGCCTAGTGTGTGTGCACGCTCATAATTGAGGAGTCGGAGTTCACTCCACCCACAGGAAGAATAATTTAATCCGAATGCACTCTAATTTTCCCACTTTCAAGTCACCATTTGCTTTAGCATTCGAGCTGATTCACCACATCATGGAGCAGTTTCCATTAAATTGCATAAATAAATCATTAAAATAATTGCAGGGTTATCAGGAAGTAGGAGGTTGGCATGTTGTGCCGTAACAATCCAATCATTCTATCCCTTCCAACAGCAAGAGTTAGCAACAGCCACCATTATCAGCACTGTTAACCCAGCAAAAGGACCCTGGTTTATTCACAAAATGCTGGAGTAACTCAGCAGGTCAGGCAACATCTCGGGAGAGAAGGAATGGGTGACGTTTCGGGTCGAGACCCTTCTTCAGACCCTGGTGAGGTCACATTTAGAGTATTGTGTTCAGTTTTGGGCACCCTGCTAGTGGAATAATGTTGTTAAGCCGGAAAGGGTGCAGAAAAGATTTACGATTATGTCGCCAGGACTCGAGGGTCTGAACTCCAGGAAGAGGTTGAGCAGCCTGGAACTTTATCCCATAAATCGCAGGAGGATGATGAATGATCTTACGAGGTGTACAAGATCAGGAAGGCAATAGATAGGGTAAATGCACATAATCCTTTACCCAGAGTAGGGGAATCAAGAACCAGAGATTAAAGTAAGGGGGGGGGGAAGATTTCAGAGGAACCCGAGGAGCAACTTTTTTTAAATACAAAGGGTGGTAGGTATATAGAATGAGCTGCCGGAGGAGGTCGTTGCGGCAGGTACTATCACAACGTTGAAAAGAAAAACATTTGCACAGGTTCATGGATAGGATAGATTTACAGGGATAAATGCAGGCAGGTAGGACTAGTGTAGATGAGGCATGTTGGTTGATGTGAGCACGGTGGGCCATTTCCACGCTGTATAGGCTTCTATGCGTGATAGGAAGATTAACAGAGAAAATAGATTAAGGGAGGGAATTCAAGAGTTTTTTTTGCAGTTGTGTGCCTGCCCGAGGTTGCAGGTACAGAAACCAGAACAAACCCAGAGACGCAAGGAACTGCAGGGTTAGTTTAGAGATACAGCGTAGAAACAGGCCGTTCGGTCCACGGAGTCCATACCCGCCAACATTCGATCACCCATACACTAGTTCTATCCTACACATTAGGGACAATCTTTACAGAAGCCAATTAACATACAAATCTGCAGGTCTTTGGAATGTGGGAGGAGAAAACCCACGGGGTCACAGGGGAAACGTGTGAACTCGGTACAGACTGCACCCTCAGTCAGGATCAGACCCAGGTCTCTGGCTCTTTAAGGCAACAATTCTACCGCTGCGCCATCGTGCCACCATGATGCCGGTGTTGGAATCATCAGGAAAACGAGTGCTGGAGTAACTCAGCAGGTCAGGCAGCATCTGTGGAGGAAGTGGACAGTGTTTCCGGTCGGGATCTTTCGTCACACAGATAATAGAGGGGGGGGGAGGGTTGGGGGGGGGAGGGGAAGTGAGTCAACGTTTAAAGAGAGGTGGGGGTGGATCAATGCTTGCCGAGTTACTCCAGCACTTTGTGTTCAAAGCTGGAAGAGAGATAGAGCTTTCCCTGGCTTCCCATAACAATCTTTCACTCACAATTTCAACCTTTCCTCTCGGGTTTGCTCCGGGTTCCTCCCACATTCCAAAGCTGCGCGGGTTGGTAGATTAATTGGCTGCTGGAATTTGCCCCTTGTGTGTAGGCAAGTGGTAGAATCTGGAGTACACTGATGACAGTGTGGAGAGATTAAATGTAATAAAATGGAACTGCAGATTCTGGTTTACGCCAAAGATAAACACAAAATCCTGGAGGAGCTCGGCAGGCCAAGCATCTCTGGAGAAAATGGATAGGTGATGTTTCGGGTCAGTCTGAAGAAGGGTCCCGATCCGAAACTTCACCTATCCAGAGATGTTGTCTGCCCCGCTGAGTTACTCCGACGTTTTGTGTCCATCTTTGGAGAGAATAAAGTTGGATTTTATTAGCATAGTGTAAAATGGGTGATCGATCGATGGTCAGTGTGAACCTGATGGGCCAGGGCATGTAGTCATAGTATCTCTCGCTTTCTTACGAGAATGAACACAGGAATGAGTGGGTTAACATACGATGAGCATTTGAAGACACTGGGCCTGCACTGGGACGGATCAGGGGGGACTTCATTGAAACTTACCGAATAGTGAAAAGCCTGGATAGAGTGGGCGTGGAGAGGATGTTTCCACTAGTGAGAGTGTCTAGGACGAGGTCAGAATTAAAGGACATTCCTTTTGGAAGATGAGGATGAATTTTTGACAGAGGGTGGTGAATCTGTGGAATTCTTTGCCACAGAAGGCTGTGGAGGACAAGTCAATGGATATTTTTCAGGCAGAGATAGATAGATTCTTGATTAGGATAGGTGTCAGGGGTTATGGGGAGAAGGCAGGAGAATGGGGTTGAGGGAAAAATAGATCAGTCATGATTGAATGGCAGAGTAGACTTGATGGGCCGAATGGCTTAATTCTGCTCCTATCACTTATGAACATGGCAATGACAATTCCATTCCTCGCCTGCTTTACTCCATTCACTGAAACACGGCATCAATTACACTTTATTTCTCTTCCAATCGGAGATTTGATTAATATCTAATAAATGCCAATTAAAAGATCATTATACCTCGACTTTCAGAAAGCCTTCGACAAGGTCCCACATAGGAGATTAGTGGGCAAAATTAGGGCACATGGTATTGGGGGTAGGGTACTGACATGGATAGAAAATTGGTTAACAGACAGAAAGCAAAGAGTGGGGATAAATGGGTCCCTTTCGGAATGGCAGGTAGTGACCAGTGGGGTACCGCAAGGTTCGGTGCTGGGACCCCAGCTATTTACGATATACATTAATGACTTAGACGGAGGGATTAAAAGTACCATTAGCAAATTTGCAGATGATACTAAGTTGGGGGGTAGTGTGAATTGTGAGGAAGATGCAATAAGGCTGCAGGGTGACCTGGACAGGTTGTGTGAGTGGGCGGATACATGGCAGATGCAGTTTAATGTAGATAAGTGTGAGGTTATTCACTTTGGAAGTAAGAATAGAAAGGCAGATTATTATCTGAATGGTGTCAAGTTAGGAGGAGGGGGAGTTCAACGAGATCTGGGTGTCCTAGTGCATCAGTCAATGAAAGGAAGCATGCAGGTTCAGCAGGCAGTGAAGAAAGCCAATGGAATGTTGGCCTTCGTAACAAGAGGAGTTGAGTATAGGAGCAAAGAGGTCCTTCTACAGTTGTACCGGGCCCTGGTGAGACCGCACCTGGAGTACTGTGTGCAGTTTTGGTCTCCAAATTTGAGGAAGGATATTCTTGCTATGGAGGGCGTGCAGCGTAGGTTCACTAGATTAATTCCCGGAATGGCGGGACTGTCGTATGTTGAAAGGCTGGAGCGATTGGGCTTGTATACACTGGAATTTAGAAGGATGAGGGGGGATCTTATTGAAACATATAAGATAATTAGGGGATTGGACACATTAGAGGCAGATAACATGTTCCCAATGTTGGGGGAGTCCAGAACAAGGGGCCACAGTTTGAGAATAAGGGGTAGGCCATTTAGAACGGAGATGAGGAAGAACTTTTTCAGTCAGAGGGTGGTGAAGGTGTGGAATTCTCTGCCTCAGAAGGCAGTGGAGGCCAGTTCGTTGGATGCTTTCAAGAGAGAGCTGGATAGAGCTCTTAAGGATAGCGGAGTGAGGGGGTATGAGGAGAAGGCAGGAACGGGGTACTGATTGATAGTGATCAGCCATGATCGCATTGAATGGCGGTGCTGGCTCGAAGGGCTGAATGGCCTACTCCTGCACCTATTGTCTATTGTCTATAATTCTTCCAAGTAACCATCTCAAATGGCTCAGCAAACTTATTCACACAAATCTAGTGCAGACCTTGTAAACACTGCTAACACAACCAAAGGATATCGCAATCTGCAGCCATTGTGGTACTTACATGAAGTGCAATGCATGTACCCAAAACCACAAACTGCGATATCATCTTTGAAGCTTTATCTGCAGAAGAGGCTGGGAGGGAGGGCGGAAACAAGAACCCTCGCACTGGTTCTAAACAATGAGATCTTAACTTCGACAAGTTCAATTCATCTGGTCGGACGGAGTGCCCACAGTACTGAGTGTTGGCCTAGATTTCGAGCTTGTGTCGTCGACCATCAGAAAGGAACAGCACAGGAACAGGTCCTTTGGCCCACAATTTCTGCGCTGGTCAGAATGCCACAGATGGCTGTGGAGGCCGCCAATGGATATTTTTAAGACAGAGACTGACATATTAGTCCGGGTATCGGAGGTTACGGTGCAAAGGCAGGAGAACGGGGTTGAGAGGGAAAGATAGATCAGCCATGATTGAACAACGAAACAGACCTGGTGGGCCGAATGGCTTAATTCTGCTCCGAGAATTTATGATAAACTAATATCAGATGGCACCGGGTTAGACAACAAGAATAATAAGGTCAATAAAATGTCCACACTGCAGTTGTGCAAACATAGAAATGAGTAGCTAGAGCATGCAGCTTGGGCCCTCACCTCTGCTCCACCATCCAATAAGATCATGTAAACGTCACCCATTCCTTCTCTCCCGAGATGCTGCCTGACCTGCTGAGTTACTCCAGCATTTTGTGAATAAATCGATTTGTACCAGCATCTGCAGTTATTTTCTTATAGATCATGTACGATCCCACTGGAATAGCAACTACAATTTCTGGGTCACATAGGGTAATTTTTTTAACACTTTATCAGGAATCTATCCACTTCTGCCTTAAAAATATCCAAACACTTTACTTCCACCACCCTTTGAGGAAGAGTTTCCAAATTCCCCCAAACTCAAAAGGAAATTCACCTCATCTACCGTACTGGGTGACCTCCAGATCTATTTTCTCCCACAAGTGCCAGCATCCTCTCAGCGCCCTCATGGCCGAGACTCCCCAGGGTCTTGTACGTGTCAATAAAGTCTTTCCTCACACTTTGAAACTCCAGCAATACAAACCGCGAAACCAGGATCTGCAGATGCTGGTTTACAAAAGAACACACAAAGTGTTGGAGTAACTCAGCAGGTTCAGCAACATCTCTGAAGAACATGGATAGATGGCTTTGGGTCAGGATCCGTCTTCAGACTTTGCAGATGTTTCCACGTTTCTTTCAGCTTTCTACCCCCACTACAATCAATTTGAAGGAGGATCTCAATCCAAAATGTCACCTATCCACGTTCTTCAGAGACATTGCAATTTGTCTCTTCTCAAATACAAACCTAGCCTGGCTATTTTATCCCCATAAAATAATCTGAGCTTTCCAAGTATCAGCTTAATATATCTTCTTTGAACTGTTCCCAACATTTTAAGAAACAAAGAACTGCAAATGCTGATTAATACACAAAAGAACACAAAGTGTTGGAAAGGACACATTAAGTAATTTCCCACAAACTGATCTAATAGAGTATGGGGACAGCACTGCTCAAAACCACAATAAAGAGCAGAGAATTACAGATAAAATCCAGTCCATGACACAGAACAGATTTCCCATCATTGACTCCTCCTGCACTTCACTGGCTTGGAAAAGCAGCTAACATAATCAAAGATTTGCCCCACCCCGGTCATTCTTTCTTCTCCGTTCCCTTCTGGCAGAAGGTACAGAAGCTTGAAAGCACCACCAGTCTCAGGAGCAGGTTCTTCCCCTTTGTTAATAGGCTTCTAAACTGTGTCTAATTGTAATCTAGGGTGTTGCCCAATTCACCTCTAACCTATTGCGGACATTGGTCTATGGAACTGATATGCCAAAATGCTGAGAACGGTATTTGCACTCTATATCTTCCCCATTGCTCTATCTATTGTACTTGTGTTTGGCGATTGCATTTATGTATGGTATAACTGATCCAATAGAATAGCATGCAAAACAAGGCGTTTCACTGCCTGTGACCATAATAAACCTGAACCTGATAAATATTAACAAAGATAGGATTGAACCCGGATCTCCAGTGCTGTGCATTACCAGCTGGAGACGAGACTTCACGTCAGCGACTGTCGACTAGAATAAAAACTTGTGGAAAGCTAAAGACAGATGATTGACTAACTCCGGTGATTGATTAGGCCAGAGAAAACAAAGAACAGAGATAAAAGACAGGTATTCACATTGATACCTGATGAGGGACCACCACCAGAATCTCAATCTTTCGTCTATTCGTCACAATGACAAATCAATTGAGTGGATAAAACTGGTGAAGACACCAGTACAGGCTTCAGAAGAGGCAGTGCTCTTGTGCAAATATTTGCACTCGGCCTCCTGCTGACAGAGATAGCCACAGAGTGCATAAATAATCACCTATCTATAAATATATATGCATGGTATGGTTGCATAGCAGTTAAGTTGTAGGAAGGAACTGCAGATGCTGGGTTTACACCAAAGATAGACAAAATGCTGGAGTAACTCAGCAGGGCAGGCAGCATCTCTGGAGAGAAGGAATAGGAGACGTTTCCGGGTCGAGACCTTTCTTCAGACATCTGATGTCCCGCTGAGTTACTCCAGCACTTTGTGTCTATCTTCTTCTAATTGCAAATTCAGGGTCACCCGTGTTGACTGAAAGTTAGCAAAGCAATCACACAACCTGCATTTGATTTCTCCAATGAAGAACACAAGTTTCAGGGATTGGAGGTCCAGTTCCAAGGAGAGGATACGTTTATTCTCTGCAACATAGGAGGCTGAGGAAAACAAAGTGCTGGAGTAACTCAGCAGGTCAGGTAACATCTCTGGAGAACGTGGATAGGTGTTGTTTCGGATCAGGACCCTTCTTCAGATTGGAGAAGGCCAAAGACCCGACATATAACCTACCCATGTTCTCCAGAGATGCTGCCTGGTACACATGACCATAAACTAAACGTTCTAATTATGCCTGACTGCACTGAAATGTCCCCAAGCTAAAGCATAAACTGTGTTTTCTCTTCACAAACACTCTCTGGCCTGTTAATAGACAATAGACAATAGAAAATAGGTGCAGGAGAAGGCCATTCGGCCCTTCGAGCCAGCACCGCCATTCAATGTGATCATGGCTGATCATTCTCAATCAGTACCCCGTTCCTGCCTTCTCCCCATACCCCCTGACTCTGCTATCCTTAAGAGCTCTATCTAGCTCTCTATTGAATGTATTCAGAGAATTGGCCTCCACTGCCCTCTGAGGCAGAGAATTCCACAGATTCATAACTCTCTGACTAAAAAAGTTTTTCCTCATCTCTGTTCTAAATGGCCTACCCCTTATTCTTAAACTGTGGCCCCTGGTTAAGTACTTCTAGCATTTCCCCTTTTTCACTTTGACTATATTTTTTCTTCCTTTCACAGCATGTACTTCCTTCTCGTCATTCTCTTCACCACACCCTCCGAAACCGCAGATCAAAATAAATCAGACTTTGCTACATATGCCTCCTGTGGTTGAGATACATGCAGGAGAAACATGAAAAGCAATCCCCCTACCTTCCACTTAACTGTTTGCATTGATCAGAGTTAACCTAGCAAAACATCCTAAGTTGCCTTCATCACCTGCCCTCCTATTTAATTAATTATTTGCAAGTGATTAAAATCATTCCAAAGCTACTTCTTAAGAGGATCTTCAGTAAAGGGTGCAATAAGCCAAGGATGTAGTCCTCGGGAACACACAAAATGCTGGAGTAATTCAGCGGGTCATGCAGCATCCCTGGAGCATTTGGATAGGTGACGTTTTAGTTCAGGACCCTTCAGTCTGAAGTAGGGTGCTGACAAAAAACATCACCTATCCATATACCCCAGCGGTGCTGCCTGACCTGCTGAATTATTCCACTGCTTTGTGTCTTTCCTTGGCAAACCAGCATCTACAGTTTCTTGCTTGTACAAGGATGTAGTCCAGTTCTTCCAACCTATCTCATTGCAGCCCTTGCACTTTCTTTCAAACCTGCACTTTCTCAATAACTGTCATGCTATGACGCTGTATCACTCTAGTCTGCACTCTGGTATTTTTCTCTTTGCACTTGCTGTTTCACTTGCGTCCGGCTTATTTGCACTCGTATATGGTGTATGACTGAAAAGCACGCAGACAAAGCTTTCCACTGCACCTCAGTAAACACGACAATAATGAATCAATATATGCAGTCAAGAAGATGCCAGGGACAGGTAGCAACAAAAAAAAATCAAAAGGAGGAAATGTGAAGTAGAAACAAGACACAATTACCAGTGTTCACAAATGAGCCCGATGAAACTATGTGAGTCAATGGAAACTTGAGACAGGAGGGTGTGCACATACCCCACTGCACGCAACTCTACCGCTGTGCCACTGTTGCCCTTATTAGTGCAGTCTTATGGTCTTATGGATGAGTGTGGTATACAGTGCCCTCCATAATGTTTGGGACAAAGACCCATCATTTATTTATTTGCCTCTGTACTCCACAATTTGAGATTTTTAATAGAAAAAAAATCACATGTTGTTAAAGTGCACATTGTCAGATTTTATTAAAGGCCATTTTTATACATTTTGGTTTCATCATGTAGAAATTAAAGCTGTGTTTATACATAGTCCCCCCATTTCAGGGCACCATAATGTTTGGGTCACATGGCTTCACAGGCGTTTTTAATTGCTCAGATGTGTTTAATTTCCTCCTTAATGCAAGTCTAAGAGAGCTCTCAGCACTTAGTCTTTCCTTCAGTCTTTCCATCACCTTTAGAAACTTTTATTGCTGTTTATCAACATGAGGATCAAAGTTGTGCCAATGAAAGTCAAATAAGCTATTATGAGACTGAGAAACACGAATAAAACTGTTAGAGACATCAGCCAAACCTTAGGCTTACCAAAATCAACTGTTTGGAACATCATTAAGAAGAAAGAGAGCACTGGTGAGCTTACTAATCGCAAAGGGATCTGGCAGGCCAAGGAAGACCTCCATAGCTGATGACAGAAGAATTCTCTCTATAAAGAAAAATCCCCAAACACCTGTCCGACAGATCAGAAACACTCTTCAGGAGTCAGGTGTGGATTTGGCAATGACCACTGTCCGCAGAAGACTTCATGAACAGAAGTACAGAGGCTAAACTGCAAGATGTAAACCACTGGTTAGCTGCAAAAATAGGATGGCCAGGTTACAGTTTGCCAAGAAGTACTTAAAAGAGCATCCACAGTTCTGGAAAAAGGTCATGTGGACAGATGAGACGAAGATTAACTTATATCAAAGTGATGGCAAGATCAAAGTATGGAGGAGAGAAGGAACTGCCCACGATCCAAAGCATACCACCTCATCTGTGAAACACGGTGGTGGGGGCGTTATGGCCTGGGCATGTATGGCTGCTGAAGGTTCTGGCTCACTTATCTTCATTCATGATACAACTGCTGATGGTAGTAGCATAATGAATTCTGAAGTGTACAGACACATCCTATCTGTTCAAGTTCAAACAAATGCCTCAAAACTCATTGGCCGGCAGTTCATTCTACAGCAAGACAATGATCCCAAACATACTGCTAAAGCAACAAAGGAGTTTTTCAAAGCCAAAAATGGTCACGTCCATCACCCTGAACCCAATTGAGCATGCCTTTTATGTGCTGAAGAGAAAACTGAAGGGACTAGCCCCCAAAACAAGCATAAGCTAAAGATGGCTGCAATACAGGCCTGGCAGAGCATCACCAGAGAAGACACCCAGCAACTGGCGATGTCCATGAATCGCAGACTTCAAGTAGTCATTGCATGCAAAGGATATGCAACAAAATACTAAACATAACTACTTTCATTTACATGACATTGCTGTGTCCCAAACATTATGGCGCCCTGAAATGGGCGGACTGCATATAAACACTGCTGTAATTTCTACATGGTGAAACCAAAATGTATAAAATGGCCTTTATTAAAATCTGACAATGTGCACTTTAACCACATGTGATTTTTTTCTATTACAAATCTCAAATTGTGGAGTACAGAGGCAAATAAATAAATGATGGGTCTTTGCCCCAAACATTATGGAGGGCACTGATCAACTCTCTTCAACAGCTTCTGAAAATAACCTCTCACACCCAACCTGAAATGTCACCTATTCCTTTTCCCCATTGATGCTGCCTAACCCACTGAGTTACTCCAGCATTTTGTGTCTATCTTCACCCAAAAACATAGCTGCCCTCCAACCTGCTCATTGCCCATCCTACCCCTGGAAAGCCAACCGCCCCACTGTTGGCAGCCCAAGTTCATCCAAACATCGTGCTTCACAACTGGCAGCTATTATTAGCAATGGGACTTACTGTAACTGCCCCCCCTTCCCACCCACCCACACAATTCTCATAGCGAAAGCAAGAAAACGTGAAGACACCACAAAAATAGGAAGGAAATGTAACTAGTTGGAAGGCGAGAGTCAAATTGTACAAAGGGAACTGAAACAGGTCTTCCACCACTGGCAGGCACAAGGGTTAGACATCGAGAAACTGCGCAAAGGTTCGAAATCAAAGGTCCTTCATGTCTAGATAGGCACAAAATGCTGGAGTAACTCAGCGGTTCAGGCAGCATGTCTGGATAGAAGGAATGGGTGACGCTTCGGGTCGAGACCCTTCTTCAGTCAATCATTGTTTCTTTGTTGGGTTTTAAATGCCTTGAAATTAGCATCTTATGTTAGCAATCTTTTGCTGAAGTTATGAGTTATGGACTCTGTCGGCAAAGGAAGTGAAATATCAGCATTTAATCCATCTTTACGTTTAATCCTTTCCTTACCTAAAGATTTTCACTCCTTCCCCGGTATAAAGTTGTCTGAAGAAGGGTCCTGACCCAAAACACCACCTACGATCTCCTGAGATGCTGCCTGACCCACTGAGCTGCTCTCTCACTTGGGAGTCTTTTGAGGGCAAATGGGGCTGGACCAGGTGGGTAACATGGTCAGCATGGACAGGTTAGGCTGTCGGGCCTGTTTCAGTGCTCTGTCTCTATCGTGCCCCGTTGCAAAAAGGGGAGCACAAACCTGACCTGTCTATCCACCAATTGTAGAATATATGTCAAAGGGGAAGGAACGAAAATCTTTTGCCAGTGCATGAGCCGCTGTGAAAGTCCAGCACTGTTATCGTTTTTGTAAATCAGCACCTGCAGTTCCTTGTTTCTGCACATTTGCCTGCATTTGGCCATCTTCTATATACTAAAACTCTCGTTTGTTTGTTTGTTCCTGAACTACAGCCAAAACGGAACACGATAGCGCGAGTTGTGTAAAATTATTTAATTTCTAGAACTAAGTAGGAACATAAGGTATTGAATATAGTCATATGACTTTTAAGGAGGGTTCGTATTGCATCCTGACAATCTCAAACCAAATTAAATTTCATCTCATTTCTGAACTTCTTAAACTTAATTTATAGAATCCAATTATATGGAAAATTGCAATAAAATTCCTCTCAGCAAACAGAAGGAAGGCTTTTATTTCACCATGTCGAAAGAGAGATAGAGAGAGAGAAAGAGAGAGAGAGAGAGAGAGAGGATGCAAGGGTTACTGGAAGTTAAAGAAATCCATATTCCATGACTGATGCTGGGCATTACATGTTCCAAAGACGATAACTGCTTACCAACGGTGCGTCGCAGTTCCTCACACTGACTGATGTGGGGCAATCGTAACATTTCCTTCCATTTTTTACTCCGGCCCTTCCTCTTTCCTCCGCCACCTGTAAAGAAACAAAAAGTATTTGGAGCGATCACTTCCAGTCTTACACCCTTTTGTCTCCTTTCATCCGTAACCTTCGCCCACCCATCTGCCAGTCAAACCTCCCCTCACCTGTATCCACCCATCACTTGCCAGCTTTTGACCACCTCCTTTCCAGCTTTCTACCTCTGTCTAAGGAGGGTCCCGACCCGAATCGTCACCTCTCTATGTCTTGAGCAGATGAAGACAAAAAACGTGCTGGAGTAACACAGCAGTTCAGGCAGCATCTCTGGAGAACCTGGCTAGGTGAATTTTCGGATAGGGACCCTTCAGAATTTGTAGAAGTTCGTCTCTCTCCAACAGGTTATGTGAGACTTCATTGTTCCTCTTCCACAGAAGCTGTCTAACTCACTGAATTCCTCCAGCACTTAGTGCGTGCTTTTTAATGTAAACCAGCAAAACTAGTACGTCGACTAGGGAGGAGGAGGGATAGAGAGAGAGAGGGAATGCAAAGGTTACTTGAAGTTAGAGCCGGTTCCTTGCTTCTCCATTTTAAAGAGATCGTCAATTCACTTCAAAGCAACAGAACTGCAAAATCTCTTCAAAGAATGGTTACTTTGTTCTTCTCTCTCCATTAGTTTTTCTGCAACCCTATCTCACTGCTTTGTGATCCCTGCTGCCCTTTGACCATATTATCCCCCTATCACTCGCCAGGCTTTGTCATGCGCCCACCTCCATTCCAGCTTGCTCACTGTCTGCACCACAAGCATCAGTGGGCAGCACGGTGGCACAGCGGTAGAGTTGCTGCCTTACAGCGCCAGAGACCCGGGTACAATCCTGATTACAAGGGCCGTCTGTAAGGAGTTGCACGTTCTCCCCATGACCTGCATGAGTATTCGCCGGGCGCTCCGGTTCCCTCTCACACTCCAAAGATGCACAGGTTTGCAGGTTAATTGGCCAGTGAAATTGTAAATTGTGCTCAGTGTGTATCGGATAGTGTTCGTGTGCGGGGATCGCAGGTCGGCGCAGACTGGGTGGGCCAGTGGGCCTGTTTCTGCGCTATATCTCTAAGTCATTAGTCTGAAGAAGGGTCCAGACTCGAAACGTCATCTGACAATTCTCTCCATGAATGCTGCCTGACCGCAAGAGTTCCTCCAGCATTGTGCTTTGCACAACATGGCAGCTTTGAGGTTAAACGATTGAACTTGTATTCGGAATGCTGCTTCATAAGTACAAGTTTCATGCCGGCATTTGAGTCAATGAAATTCTAGAAACTGGATAAAATCTGGAATAAAAGTCACGCAATCAGTATTGTTAATCTAAACTTGTTTCATGATCGTTGCTACAGGGCCATCTGCTTAAGTAATGTTCTTCGAGGAAGGAAATCAACCGTGCTAACAGGGTCTGGCCTTACATGCGAGCTAAGACCCGCCAACAAGGCCGATTCTTAACAGCCCTCTGAAGTGGAAAGATGATCAATTAGGGTGGGGCAGTCAAACCTGCCCTCGGCAACAACATCTGTACCCAATTAATGTATGTTTAAATTTAAAAAAAGATTCACAATGCTTTTAAATTACCAAACATTTGTTTTTAATTTGAAATATTTCATGCACAGTCTTAGGAGCAATTGGAAACCCAAAAATCTGGAAGGAGGACAAAATTAACTGGTCCAGCACTGCTTGAATTAAAATTTATATTTTCCATGGTTCAATGGTACTTTATTGTCATGTGTTTCCAGGTGTAGTGAAATTAATTTGCTGCATACAGTTCACTTACAATCCTACTATACATTAGGCACAATCATGCTAAGCCTCTTCTCCAGAAACATCACAGCATCGTTTGGGAACAGCTCCATCCAAGGCTGCAAGAAGTTGCAGGGAATTGTGGACACAGCCCAGACCATCACTGCATTCAAGAGAGAGCTAGATAGAGCTCTTAAGGATAGCGGAGTCAGTTCTCCCTTAAAGCAGCACCTTGAATATTGCAGACCGTGTTATTTCTTAGTTTTGGTTTTACAAGAGACTGTACCAGTGAAACAAGACGATAAAAAGTTTACTGTCGACTGAAATTTCATAAAGTTCAATGGCCCACAAGTCAATTGGTAAACGCTGGAAGGAGCGGAGTTTTATTAAGGAAGGAAGTGGAGTGTGGAGATCTCCAGTGTGGCTCTATCAGCTGATCTCAGGCACCAGCAACAGTCGGAGAGTTTCCATTCTAATTCTACACCGTTCAAAGAGGTTCACACTACGTTCCACACACTCCTCACCACCCAACTGCACCCCATCCCCTCCCATCTCCTGAAGCTAGAAAGATGCATTACAGGAGACTTTGGTCTCCAATAACTGAGCAAAAAGTAAGAAGCATATCAGCAGAGCGTCACACGGTCTGATACTTCCAGGAGAGCTCGGTAACACACAACACCAGACTCAGGAACAACTTCTTCCCTTCCATTATCTGACTGGATAGACCTTCCATATGTCTGATGTCTGATTCAACTGTAGATTTTATTTGTACTTTTGTATAACTAACATTTACAAGACATTTGGACAGCAAGGGAAAGGTTTAGAGGGATATGGCCAAAATGTGGGCAAATGGGACCAGCTTAGATGGGGTATCTTAGTCGGCATGGACAATTGGGCTGAAGGGCCACTTTCTATGATGAATGACTCTATGAACTCCACCCCATTGTGGACATTGGACTTTGTCTCCAGAACTGATGCGCTACAATTCTGAGAACTCTATCCTACACTCAGAATCTTCCTCTTTGCTCTATCTATAGTACTTGAGTTTAACTTGATTTGTGTATGGTATATCGGATCTGTTTGGACACTTTGGAAAATAAAGCTTGTCACTGTACTTGGGCACGTAACAGCAATAAATCTAAACCTAAAGAGAAGTCAGCAAGTCACGGCAGATGTGGAGAATGACCAATCCTCGGAATGCCAGCCATCGATGCCCCAGGATATGAGGATGCCTTTGCTTTCAAAGTGCACCTGGGTGCACCATTTCATGCAAATGGCCGAACTGATAAGGTCGGCGATGTGGGTGGCAGAGAAGAGAGAGGATCGATAGCAATCTCTCAGATTCTTGCACATCTACTGATAAACACCTTTCCCGTAACACGCCTCCTTCACACTCAATTGGAACCTGATTGATAACAACTTTCACAGGAGAAATGAATAAGCATCAAGAATGGACAAAAAATGCTAGGCTAGAAAGAAAGTCCAGAAAGTGGGACAAATTGGAAACCTCCCCCCTGAATGTTTAGGTTTATTATTGCCATGTGTACAGAGAAACAGTCAAAAATGTTTGTTTGTGTACTATCAAATCAATTGTAGTTCAGTTGTACTAGTTTAGTCTATGTTTACTTTAGAGATAGTGTGGAAAGAGGCCCTTCGGCCCATCAAGTCCAAACTGACCAACAACACTAGTTCTGTCTACACTCTATTTACTAGTTACAGAAGATAATTAGCCCCACAAAACTGCACATCTTTGGAATGTGGGAGGAAATCGGAGCAATCAAAGAAAAAAACCACGCAGTCACACGGAGAATGTATAAACTCCATACAGACGGCACCCATAATCAAGATTGGACCCGGGTCTCTGGCACTCAGAGTAGGGGGTAGGCAATTGATGCTCACCCCGCGAGCAATGCCCATATCCTGAAAGAAAGGCATGCAAGTGGCATCCCCTCAGGGAAATAATGTGCGATCTACATCAAACAAACAGAATCACTTTCCACCTGGTTTTCTCTTGCTTGGCTCAGAGGCTCAAGTACATTACCGTCCAGGAAGGGAGGCCAATTCTAATGGGTTTTCGGAAGCCTCTCCCTGTGGACTTATAACATTACAGAAGTGATCACGCTGCCTCGTCATTTCATTGGCTGCAAAACACTTTAGGACATCCTGAGGCACCACTAAAATGCTAGTTTTTTAATATATATCTGAATTACATCTGCACTAAAAGCAATTACCCTTTCACTAATCTTCCAGTTTCAGTCCTCCTGCAAGGATTTATAGAGGTTTCACACGCCCAACGTCAGTTATGTGCTTCCTACTCCGCTCCCTGCAAATCATGACCTAAACGGGACAACGTTTTACAGTATTCTTTTTAATAGAATATAGCAATTAAACCAACAGCTGAAATTGATCATTAAGTTAATAAGGTTACAAGGATAACTCTGTAGATTGCAGCTTTGAAAAGCGGGAAAGCTGCAATGAACTTGATCAAACCGCACTTTGAATACTATGCTCAAATTGTCTACATATTATCAATTTCAGATTTAACATTAACAATTGACCAAAAGACAACTTTATCCCAGAAATATGTTCTCTAAACTTGCCCGGCAATTTTTACGCGAAGAACGAATCCCGAAAACAACTTTCCAGGTTTATGGCACCGTTGACAGCAAGGTAAAATTTTTGTAAGGATGACAAACAGTTATAGGGTAATTTATTTATTCACAAAATGCTGGAGTAACTCAGCAGGTCAGGCAGCATCTCGGGAGAGAAGGAATGGGTGACGTTTCGGGTCGAGACCCTTCTTCAGAAGAAGGGTCTCGACCCGAAACGTCACCCATTCCTTCTCTCCCGAGATGCTGCCTGACCTGCTGAGTTACTCCAGCATTTTGTGAATAAATCGATTTGTACCAGCATCTGCAGTTATTTTCTTATACTAATAGTTATAGGGTAATCGTTGGTCGGCATGGACGATGGGCCATAGGGCCTGCTTCCTCACTGACTGTATCTCTAAACTCTTAAAGTCTAATAGCTAATGAATATTTGGACTTATCTGGCTAAATCAAGCTTGCTAATTGTGCAGACTCCCTTGCCTTCACTTTTGCACTGGTTGTATAAGTTCAACTTAATGCCCCCATGATTGCTTTTAATCTGTGGAGGCATGTGGGGGAAGGCTCTGTCTCGCAAGAAAGATGAAGGTCAGAGAAAGGTGAAGAAACATGTCTGGATATCAAGGAATGATAATGTCTCAGGAATGTCATAGTTCTTTAGTAACCCTCCCTTGTTCATTCTTACAGCTCTGTTGGTTAGATTGCCCTCGGTTTGAAATAATATTAAGTTAATATTTACTGACTGAGCCAGTTTGTGTTATTAACACACAGCGTGTGGAGCGTGCACAGGGCTGCAAATCATGAGAAAAGCCCGTCCTAGATATTGCTTTACATGCTCATTGCCATTTAGTACAGAATTTGCATTTGCAGCCAACATGTGAAAAACCTATAGTATAAGAAAATAACTGCAAATCGATTTATTCACAAAATGCTGGAGTAACTCAGCAGGTCAGGCAGCATCTCGGGAGAGAAGGAATGGGTGACGTTTCGGGTCGAGACCCTTCTACAGAAGGGTCTTCAGAAGGGTCTCGACCCGAAACGTCACCCATTCCTTCTCTCCCGAGATGCTGCCTGACCTGCTGAGTTACTCCAGCATTTTGTGAATAAAGTAATGTGAAAAACCTATTCCCTGAATCCATTTGGTGCTGCCGTATTTTCTGACACTGACTGAAACATCTGACCTTGAGGGTCTTGTTATACAATCTGTGTTATTTTTCACTCGACCTCTACAGTTGCAGTGGTCGTCACTAGGAGTTCGGGGGCAGCAAGATCCCTGCCTGACGATTCGTCTAACCAAAGATAGATACGAAAAGCTGAAGAAACTCAGCGGGACAGGTGTGACGTTTCGATATTCACAGGCGAGACCCTTCTTCAGACATTTAACCCCTCATCTTTCTCTTCCCATCTATTGTGCAAAGGTTTGTTACAATGCTATCACTGCGTTGGGCCAGTGGCTAATTTGGTACAATTAACGATGAAACTTTGAACCTTTGCAGTCGATATGGTATCATGCCTTTCTTTGGAGTGTTGGGCGATTTCATAAGGTTTCTTTTCACTTGACAATCTTGAGCAAGAATACTCTATGCATTTATATAGAACATAGAACAGTACATAAGACAGGCGCATTTGATCTCTCAGGTGGCACAGCTGTCGAGTTGCTGCCTTACAGCGCCAGATTCTCAGGTTAGACCCTGATAATGTACTGAGTTTGTATGTTGTCCCTGTGACCGTGTGAATTTTCCCTGGGTGCATCAGTTTCCTCCCATACTCGAAAGACATACAGATACATAGGTCCATTGGCTTTCGTAAAAATTGCAAATTGTCCTTGTGATAGTGCGAGTGGATCGCTGGTCGGCCTGGACTCAGTGGGACAAAGGGCCTACTCCGCACAGTATCTCTAAACTAAACAAAATGTTTCACCTCACACTTGCCCAAACTAAACTCCATGTGCCATTTCTCTGCCCATACATCCTGCGGTATCCCTTGACAGCCTTTCTTGCTGTTCCTAACACCACAATTCTTGTGTCATCTGCTCCATGGCCAAGCTAATTTTGGATGCATTTTACCGATGCTCAGTAGAACCCAAGTGACCTAATCTTCTGGACTTGCCTAAAATCAGTTCTCTTGGCAAATGGTTTACTGACGCCTATGTAGAAAATACCTACTGCCCCACCATCATCTTTATTACTCTTCAAAAAGCTTCATCAAATTTGAGAGAGTCACAGGATCTCCCACTGCCTCAGCGCCAGAGATGTGGGTTCAATCCTGACCTCGGGTATTGTCCGTGCGGAGTTTGTGTGGTATTCCTGTGACCTGTGGGTTTTCTCTGCGTGCTCCAGTTTCCTCCCACACTCCAAAGATGTGCAGGTCTGTAGGTTGTCCTGAGTGCGTAGGATAGAATGTGTGTGTATAGGCGGTAGCTGGACAGCACGGACTTGCTTCGATGCTGTCTGTATCTCTATACTAAACTAAGATTGTGAATACACTTGAATTGCATGGCATTCAGAGCTATGCTGGTAAAATGAGTACAATTGCAGCAATTAAAATACGGTTAAATAGATATATGGAGAGGACAGGAATTGGTTAGTAGTTATTACAGTAGAAGGGCCCCACCCAAAATGTCACCCATCCAAGTTCTCCAAAGATGCTGCTTGAGTGGCTGAGTTACTCCAGCATTTTGTCTCTGTTTTTGATTAGTATTTGCTTATTGTTGACGTGTTTACTGAGATACAGTGAAAAGCTTGTTTCTGCGCTTTCCAGTCAAATCAGATAATACTACACATGAATACAATCAAGCCACACACCACTACAACAGGGAGAGTGAAGCGAAAAATACCAAAGGGCAGAATATAGTTTTCCAGCATTGTCGTGCAAGAGTTCCAGAGAAAAGAAAGTCCATGAATAACGGCGAGCCAAAGGCAGATGGGACCAGCTCGGTTGGGCAACTTGATCGGCGTAAACGAGTTGGCCTACGTCTTGCTTCTGTGCTGTTTAACTCTATTGCTCTAAATGGGATTAGTGTGGGCGGATACAAATGGTGGTAGGGAGTTGGTGGGCGGAAGGGCCCGTTTCCGGGTTGAACAACACTGAAATAGTCTGAAGAAAGGTTCCAACCTGAAACGTCACCATATTCTTTTTCTCCAGAGATGTTGCCTGCCCCACTGAGTTACACCAGCATTTTGTGTCCATCTTTGACACTGAAACAAAGTTGTGTTTGCCCACACAGATGGAAATGAAATTTGCAGAAGGGCAGCTGGGGAGTTCTCTGTGGTGTCCTGTGTAATATTTATTCCTCAGCCAACATCATTTAAAAGGATTAATAGGTCATAATCATGTGGCTGTCAAATTGGCTGCTGATACAAAAACATGTGGCCAGGTTGTGCAGGGTCAATCTTCTGGCCTGTGTCACAATTAAACACACCCTTCATCTTCAATTTGCCAGTTGTTACAAATAAAAGTGATCTTTAGCATGGATTTTTTTTTTGCCCACACACCTTTCCCGTGAGGCATTACACAGCAGCTTCATTTGCCCCCACAGTTGGTTTTCAACCTGCTCTGGCTGATATTTATCCTCTGAAGAACCTTGCATAACTGGTTGTTTAGTTATGTTTCTGTTTGTGGCCACATATTGGTCGTGTTTCTCTCATTAACAAATGAACTTAATTTAACATAAAGCCCGCAGGACAGCCTGAGGTTGTACAGATATCTTACTCAACCTGTTGGCCACGGACATCAGTCGTTGGAGATAATTGAGGCTGGCAAACTGGCATTCACACCTCCGTAGTTGCCTGGCCCTTGCAGTGAAAGAGGTGCCAATGTACAAACCAAAAAAACCACACGCACATTTGTCTTGCATAAAAGCCATTGTGTGCAGCTTTTCATGATCTTGTGTTGGCCGGAGGTCCTTTACCCAAATCAAGTGTTATCAGGGAGATGCTGTGTAATTTCATCATGAATTTTATAAGATACGGTGTAATTTTATCAGGGCAGCATGCTGTGCAATTTTATCTAAACTAGTCCCATTTGCCCACGTTTGGCCCAGTTTCTCTTAAACCCTTTCCTATCCATGTACCTGTCCAAGTGTCTTTTAACTGCTGTTATAGTACCCGCCTCAACAACCTGACACATCTCCACCACTCTGAGTGAAAAAGTTACCTCTCGGGTTCCTATTAAATCTTTCCCCTCTCACCGTTTAAACCTACGACCTCTGATTCTTGATTTCCTTGCCCAGGGCAAAAGACTCCGTGCATTCGCCCCATCTATCCCCGTCATAATTTTATACACCTCTCTCAAATCACCCCTCAGCCTCCTGCACTCCAAGGAATAAAGTCCTCGCCTGCCCAACCTCTCCCTGCTACTCAGGCCCTCAAGTCTTGCAGAATTCAGGAAGAACGTTAACTGATGTGTGCTCAGAATGTTGCCATAACTATCACAGGGTTGAAGCAAAGAGAAATGATGCATTCAATAATTGAGAGTTTGAATTCAAAGATTATTATTTTTGTGCGATTAGAAGTATTAAAGTGGGAGGAGATTCATGTTGGAGTTTACCCTGTCATGGACTGGTTGGGCCAAGTGCCTTGTATCTGTACTTCAAATGCTTTGTGGGTAGTTCAATTAAATTCTCAGCTTAGCAAGTTAATGGTTGCTAGTGAGTAGTGAGATAAATTAAAGATTTGGATATGAATATAGTAGGTATGATTGGAAAGTTTGCAAATGTCAATATTGGTGTTGATTTTGAGGAGGATAGTTGTAGGCTGTATAATGTTGATCAATTGGGCAGAGTCGCGGCGGTGATTCACTTTGGTGTGACTAATAAGGGTACAACGTACACAATGAATGGCAAGTCACTGGAGAATATTGAAGAACAAGTTCATGGTGGCTGTGCAAGGTGGTGTAGATATATGGGATAGTTGTCTTCATGAGCCGGGCATAGAATATATGAGCACAGAGAGGTTTTGATACATTTAGACAGGTACATGGATAGGACAGGCTGAGAGGGATATTGGCCAAACGCAGACAGGATTAGGACTAGTGTAGATGGGGCATGTTGGTCAGTTTGTGCAAGTTGGGCCAAAGGGCCTGTTTCCACACTATGACTCTATGACTAAGCTAGAGCCATTTGGCCATGTTTGCCCACATCCCTTGAAACCTTGCAGATATAAGGAACTCTCGTAGTTCGGATTCCGAGCACAACACAAATGGACTAGATCTACTATGGACTTTGTTTTGGTTGCACTACCAACTTCGGTCTTGCACTATTACGGTCTGGTTTGCTTACATTACTCTTTATTACTGATTACTGTACATTTGTCTGTGTGTTGTTGCAGTAAGGGGCCTGCAAAGCTGCAGGAAGCAAGAATTTCATTGTTCGGTTGCCGGTACGCAAGGCAATTAAACACTCTACTCTCTTGACTGCCAAAGACACAAATATACGAGAGGGCAGAACTGTGGATCCTCCCTGTTCCTTTACATTGTGAAGGCACAAGTTTCTCAAGTTTCCATGACATCTCTCAATAAACCAGAAAAAAGAGGAAGTGGCCTACAAAGACAATTTTTTGCAGTGGCAGCAGGTGGTATAAGGACGCTAACCCGAATTACTCATCTGGATAAACAAATTACATTTTTCAAGCAAGTCAGTTTCCTCCAACGAACCAGGACTGGTTAACAATGTTGGAGGGGAAGAAAAATCTTGTCCGTCCCACCCTAGACCACGCAGTGTGCAGCTCACAAGTCTCCAGGATAAGCCTGAACAGTGCTGGAGAATGGGTGGCAGCTCGCCAATCCGCCCTACACAAAACCTAAACAAACTGAAAGTTTGAGGAACTACTGTTCTCCAAGATGAGGAAGTGGAAACGTGCCAAAGCAAAATAAAAACCTTCTGTTCCACTGCACAGAGACGCACACCCAGCCCTGACTACGAAATGAAATCCTAATGGTTTCCAGTTCACAATTCAATTATCACACCAGAAGAGGTTTTACAAAGGACACCAAACCTTTTAGTAACCGCAACAAGGAGGAAAGCAATTTCCCCAAAGGCACAATACATATAATACGAACAATCGCAACCTATGCTGAATTCTTGATTGCACATTCTTCTGTGCAAGTTGTAGAGTACAGAATCGGGGCATTTAGCCCAGCTGTTACAAGAATTTCAACAGAAATGAAGAATTCTAGTTATGCAGATAACTAGAAAGAAAGAAACTTTCGTTGTTCTTTCTTGTATAGAGGCACTTGACATCTGTTCTGATAGAAGTCTTTTAAGATTACGTAGCTTCCTGATAGAATTGACAGAGAGAAACTCTGTCATATTAATATAGTCACGTTTATTGTACAACTGTCCAAGGATCAATGGTCTGTGGGCTGAAGGGCCTGTTTCCATGTTGCATGGAACATGGCGCAGCGGTATAGTTGCTGCCTTACAGCGAATGCCGCGCCGGAGACTCGGGTTCGATCCTGACTACGGCGCCGTCTGTACCGAATTTGTACGTTCTCCCCGTGACCTGCATGGGTTTTCTCCGAGATCTTCGGTTTCCTCCCACACTCCAAAGACGTACAGGTATGTAGGTTAATTGGCTGGGCAAATGTAAAAATTGTCCCTAGTGGGTGTAGGATAGTGTTAGTGTGCGGGGATCGTTGGCGGCGCGGACCCGGTGGGCCGAAGGGCCTGTTTCTGCGCTGTATCTCTAAATCTAAAAAATAATCTTTGCAACCTCTTGCACTCCTGTACATTGAAATTGCCACTCCAAGCCACATTGCAATTAGCGACGATACTTTCTACAATGTTTCTCGCTATTTGGTTTTGAGCCAAAGGATCAAGAACCCAAGGATACGGAATGAAGGCAATGAACAAATGTGACATACTGTAAGTGGTTTGGAACAGGAATGTTCCGCCAACATAAATAATGGATGGAGATTCAATCATGGAATTCACAAGGAAATTGGTTAAACACGTAATATATGCGCACGGCTGTGGAGAGGGATCATTCTAGCACACAGCAAATAACGACTCAATGGGCCAAATGGCTTCCTTTCAGCGATTCTCCTTTATGCTGGTGTTTATAGCTCCACGTGAGCCAGTCCCACCTCTTCCTCGAACCCTATCAGCACTTTGTTCATTCCTTTCAACTTTGAGTATGTCGCTAGTTTCCCCTTGAATGCATCAATCCAAGCTCATCTTTATGCTGGTCATCTGTATCAAGGACAAGACCAAGTGGACCCGTTGGGCCCATTCCTCGTAGAGGGGTGTCAGGGAAGGGGAGAGGGTGGCACTCACCTCAGTCCCGCGGCACCAGCGCTGCAGCCAGAGCGAGCCATGGACCCAAAGCCTCTCCTGTATTGGTCCAGCACCCTCCCCCCCCCCCCCCCACCTCTCACCCCCCCCCCACCTCTCACCCACTCCATCCCCCCTACCTCTCACCCACTCCATCCCCCCTACCCCACCCTCCCCTCCCCCCCCAACCACCTCCCCTCACCTCCCCCCAGCCCTACTTCCCCCTCCCCCGCTGCCAGAGACCCGGGTTCGATCCTGACTACGGGACATGTCTGTACAGGATTTGTACGTTCTCCCGTGACTGCGTGGGTTTTCTCCCAGTGATCCAGTTTCCTCCCACTCCAAAGACGCACAGGTTTGAAAGTTAGTTGGCTTCTGCAAAATGTCCCTAGTGTATAGGATAGTGCTAGTGAATGGGGTGATCTCTGTTCGGCATGGACTTGGTAGGCCGAAGGTTCTGTTTCCACGCTGCATCTCTAATCTATACTAAAAGATCTTAAGTTTCTTATTATATTTTGAGCCACCTTTCCCTTAATTCATTGAAAACGCATCAATGAATGCATTTTCAAAGAATTAGCAAGATTCATTGAAAATCTTGAAACCTAGTCCCACATTCTTGCTATTTCAGAATTTCCGTGTAGCAAATGCTGATTTGCATCCTGAGATGACGGACTCCACTCACACATAAGTGACAACACTACCCTTACCCAATCAAAACAAAAAAAATAATTTAAAGACTTTGATTAGGGTCATCCTTAACCTTGTCTTTCAAGAGAGGAGAAACAGAATGTTCACTCTTCCCCAACAAAGAATTTCACAGTTGTGGATCAAATTCCTTTGTGCACTCCACATCCTTAACAAAATGTCAACCAGAACTGTATACACATTCCATTGTAATTGAGTTAAGCTAGTTTAGTTTAGTTTAGTTTGTCACGTGTACTGAGGTAGAGTGAAAAGCTTTTATTGCACGCTAACCAATCAGTGGAAAGACAATAGAGGTGCCTACCAGAGAAGGGGCAGTGTTGGACCTCCTGTTAGGAAATGAGATGGGTCAGGTGACGGAGGTATGTGTTGAGGAGCACTTTGGGTCTAGTGATCATAATGCCATTAGTTTCAATATCATTATGGAGAAGGTCAAATCTGGACCAAGGGTTGAGATTTTGGATTGGAGAAAGGCTAATTTTGAGGAGATGAGAAAGGATTTAAAAGGAGTGAAATGGAAATTGTTGTTTTATGAAAAGGATATAATAGAGAAATGGAGGATATTTAAAGGTGAAATTTTGAGAGTACAGAGTCTTTATGTCCCTGTTCGGTGGAAAGGAAAGAATAATAATTTGAAAGAGCCGTGGTTTTCCAGGGAAATTGGACACTTGGTTCGGAAAAAGAGGGAGATATACAATAAATATAAGCGGCAGGGAGTAAATGAGGTTCTTGAGGAATATAAAGAATGTAAAAGGAATCTTAAAAAGGAAATTAGAAAAGCGAAAAAAAGATATGAGGCTGCTTTGGCAAGTAATGTAAAAGTAAACCCCAAGGGGTTCTACAGATATGTCAATAGCAAAAGGATAGTGAGGGATAAAATTGGTCCATTAGAGAGTCAGAGTGGACAGCTATGTGTTGAGCCGGAAGAAATGGGGGAGATATTAAACAATTTCTTTTCTTCGGTATTTACCGAGGAGAAGGATATTGAATTATGTGAGGTAAGCGAAACAAGTAGAGTAGTGATGGAAATGAGGAGGATTAAAGAAGAGGAGGTACGGACACTTTTGAAGAATATAAAAGTGGATAAGTCTCCAGGTCCTGATAGGATATTCCCTAGGACATTGAGGGAAGTTAGTGCAGAAATAGTAGGGGCTATGACGGAAATATTTCAAACGTCATTAGAAACAGGGATGGTGCCGGAAGATTGGCGCATTGCGCATGTTGTGCCTTTGTTTAAAAAAGGTTCTAAAAGTAAACCTAGCAATTATAGACCTATTAGTTTGACGTCTGTGGTGGGAAAATTAATGGAAAAGATACTTAGGGACAATATATATAATTATTTGGATAATCAAGGCCTGATTAGAAACAGTCAACATGGATTTGTGCCTGGAAGGTCATGTTTGACTAATCTTCTTGAATTTTTTGAAGAGGTTACCAGGGAAATTGATAAGGGCAAGGCTGTGGATGTTGTCTATATGGACTTCAGTAAGGCATTTGACAAGGTTCCACATGGAAGGTTGATTAAGAAGGTTAAATCGTTGGGTATTAATAGTGAGGTTGCAAGATGGATTCAACAATGGCTGAATGGGAGATACCAGAGGGTAACGGTTGACAATTGTATGTCAGGTTGGAGGCCAGTGTCTAGTGGAGTGCCCCAAGGATCTGTGTTGGGTCCACTGTTGTTTGTCATTTACATTAATGATCTGGATGATGGTGTGGCAAATTGGATTAGTAAATATGCAGATGATACTAAGATAGGTGGAGTAGTTGATAGTGAGGTAGATTTTCAAAGTCTACAGAGAGACTTGGGCCTTTTGGAAGGGTGGGCTGAAAGATGGCAGATGGAGTTTAATGCTGATAAGTGTGAGGTGCTGCATTTTGGTAGGACAAATCAAAATAGGACGTACAGGGTAAATGGTAGGGAATTGAGGAATGCAGTGGAACAGAGGGATCTGGGAATAACTGTGCATTGTTCCCTGAAGGTGGAATCTCATGTGGATAGGGTGGTGAAGAAGGCGTTTGGTATGCTTGCCTTTATAAATCAGAGCATCGAGTATAGAAGTTGGGATGTAATGTTGAAATTGTACAGGGCATTGGTGAGGCCGAATCTGGAGTATGGTGTGCAGTTCTGGTCGCCAAATTATAGGAAGGATGTCGACAAAATGGAGAGGGTACAGAGGAGATTTACTAGAATGTTGCCTGGGTTTCAGCACTTAGGCTACAGAGAGAGGTTGAACAGGTTGGGTCTTTATTCTTTGGAGCGTAGAAGGTTGAGGGGGGACTTGATAGAGGTTTTTAAAATTTTGAGAGGGACGGACAGAGTTGACGTGGGTAGGCTTTTCCCTTTGAGAGTGGGGAAGATTCCAACAAGGGGACATAGCTTCAGAATTGAGGGACAAAGGTATAGGGGTAACATGAGGGGGAACTTCTTTACTCAGAGGGTTGTGGCTGTATGGAATGGGCTTCCGGTGGAAGTGGTGGAGGCTGGCTCGATTTTATTATTTAAGAGTAAATTGGATAGGTATATGGATAGGAGGGGATTGGAGGGTTAAGGTCTGAGTGCAGGTAGATGAGACTAGGTCAGGGAGAATGGTCGGCGTGGACTGGTAGGGCCGGACAGGCCTGTTTCCATGCTGTAGTTGTTATATGTTATATGTTATAATACATGATTCCTATCGAGTCGTCCAGTGTGCTGAAAGGGAATAAGTTTAGTGTAAAATAAAGTCCAGTAAAATCCGATTAAAGATAATCCGAGGGTCTCAAATGAGGTCGTTAGTAGCTCAGGACTGCTCTCTAGTTGTCGGTAGGATGGTTCATTTGCCATATAACAGCTGGGAAGAAACTGGCCCTCAATCTGGAGGTGTGCGTTTTCACACATCTCTCCCATCAGGCAAGAGATGTAGGGGAGAAGAGGGAGTGACCGGGGGTGAGACTTATCCTTGATTATGCTGGTGGCCTTGCCGAGGCAACGTGAAGTGTAAATGGAGTCAATGGAAGAGTGGTTCAGCAATATCAAGGACAAGCAAAGTGGAACTGAAACTGAATGGAGGTTGGTTTGTGTGATGGTCTGGGCTGTGTCTGCAATTTCTTGTGGTCTTGGATGGAGCCATTTGTCCACAGTTCCACAACTTTTTAAACATGATTTCACCTTTGCATTTCTCTTCATACAAAACCCAGTGATTAATTTCATTTATTTAAACAATTTGGTCCACGAGTTGAAGCTGCCACATTGGCTAAAAATGCAGAGTCAAGAGATGCTACATGGAACACTAATCTGGCACCTTCGAGCTGTGCAGCATGGAAATAGGCCCTTTGACCCATCTCATCCATGTTGACCAAGTTCCCTAACCGAGCCAGTCCCATTTGCCTGGCCCGTACCCCGGCAAACCTTTCCTAACCACATAACCATCCACATATCTTTTAAATGTGAAAGACAGACATATCGTATGTTGAAAGACTCGAGCGGCTAGGGTTGTATACACTGGAATTTAGACGGATGAGAGGGGATCTTATTGAAACATATAAGATTATTAAGGGGTTGGACATGTTAGAGGCAGGAAACATGTTCCCAATGTTGGGGGAGTCCAGAACCAGGGGCCACAGTTTAAGAATAAGAGGTAGGCCATTTAGAACGGAGATGAGGAAAAACGTTTTCAGTCAGAGAGTTGTAAATCTGTGGAATTCACTGCCTCAGAAGGCAGTGGAGGCCAAGTCTCTGAATGCATTTAAGAGAGAGCTAGATAGAGCTCTTAAGGATAGCGGAGTCAGGGGGTATGGGGAGAAGGCAGGAGCGGGGCACTGATTGAGAATAATCACCCATGATCACATTGAATGGTGGTGCTGGCTCGAAGGGCCGAATGGCCTCCTCCTGCACCTATTGTCTATAAATGTGGTAATTGTACCCGCCTCTACCGTTTCCTCTTGCAGTTTGTTCCATGTACGGACAGCCCTCTGTGTGGAAAAACTTGCCCCTCAGATTCAATTTAAATCTTTCCCCTCTCACCTTAAACCTGTACCCTTTAGTTTTAGATTGCCCTACCCAGAGTAAAAGATTGTAGCTATTCACCTTATCTATTCCTCTCATGATTTTATCCACCTTGATAAGGTCACCTCACAGCGTCCTATGCTCCAAGGAAAATAGACCCAGCCCATCCAGGTATCCCTCTTGGGATCACATCGTCCCGAGCCAAGAGAAAGACACAAAATGCTGGAGTAACTCAGCAGGACAGGCAGCATCTCTGGATAGAAGGAATGGGTGATGTTTCGGGACAAGCCCCTTCCTACACAGTCCCTGGCCAAAAATTAGCCTCTCAGAAAACCACGCTGCCTGAGGATATCTGTTGCCGGCCCTGATTTGTCTTGACCTTTTCCCGTTCTCCCCTCCCTACCCTCAGTCTGAAGAAGGGTCCAGAACCAAAACGTCACCGATCCATTTTCTCCGGAGATGTTGCCTGACCTGCTGAGTTACTCTAGCACTTCGTGTCTATCTTTGGTATAAACCCGACAAAGAAGTTGGTTACTTTTCTGCAGTGCCTTGTTATTACCCAGCCTCTCCTTGTAACTCAAACCCTCCAGATCTGGTAACATCCTCGTAAATCCTTTACCTTGATTTCCAAGTGGAAAGGCTTCATGACCAATGGTGCTTCAAACCATTGGACCCAATACACAAGACATTATTCCAGAGTTCATTTCGGTTTTCAGTCATGCAAGCCACAGATGTCACAACTGCAAGTATGGAAGTACGTCAAAGTCTAATGAGCTTCAATCCTCTTGGGGACACCACTGCCCCAACTTCGACCCTCAAGTGCCACCTCCCGAGACCCAGAGCAATACCGGTAGCCCAGTCTGAAATACGACTGCTTAAGACAAGCAGGGAGAAAAAGAGCACAGGCCCATTAATAGTCTGCAGCTTTAAAAACACCAATGCACAGGGGAGGGGAGGAGGCATCAGAGTAGTCAAGTCAAGTCAATTTTATTTGTATAGCACATTTAAAAACAACCCACGTTGACCAAAGTGCTGTACATCTGATTAGGTACTAAGGGAAAAAATGAAACATACAGTAGCACGCAAACAGTTCACAGCGCCTCCTCAATGAGCCTCAAACGCTAGGGAGTAGAAATAGGTTTTGAGCCTGGACTTAAAGGAGTCGATGGAGGGGGCAGTTCTGATGGGGAGAGGGATGCTGTTCCACAGTCTAGGAGCTGCAACCGCAAAAGCGCGGTCACCCCTGAGCTTAAGCCTAGACCGCGGGATAGTGAGTAGCCCCAAGTCGGCCGACCTGAGGGACCTGGAGTTAGAGAGGGGGGTTAGAAGATTTTTGATGTAGGGGGGGGAAATGTCCATTTAGGGCTTTATACGTGAATAGGAGGAGCTTGAAGTTGATTCTGTACCGTACAGGGAGCCAGTGGAGAGAGGCCAGAATCGGGGTGATGTGGTCCCTTTTACGGGTACCCGTAGATTACATATGGTGAGCAGAACACTGACTATAGATAGAATTATCTGTCCATCGCCATGGTGTACTCTGGGGTCAATCTACGGTCACTGCAAGCACAGATAGAGTGGACTCGCTCCAACCTCTGACCACTATTAATCCCACAAATCAACGTCACCCAAGACGTGTCCTGAACAAAAGATAGCACAGGTCCCCAGAGTGCTTCCCAGCAGGTTGGTTGCAGTCACATTATGCACTGCAAGGTCCCATAGGGGACAACGCAAGATCATCGGCATTTTAAGATCGAGTGCTGGCTGAAAGCCAAATACAATGACCCTTGCATTTGCCTTCAGGTCCGAAGAAGGGTTCCGACCCGAAACGTCACCCATCTTTTTTCTCCAGAGAAGCTGCCTGACCCGCTGACTTACTCCAGCACTTTGATTCCACGTTTGATATAAACCAGCATCTGCAGTTCCTTTCTATGCAATGACAACGAAGGTTGACAATGGGCCAGGCAAGGAGAGTGACGACAGTTCCCAGGATGAACGGATGGAGATGCCGGCTGTGACAAGCCTTGATGGCCAGCTGAAGCTGGGACTGTGAAATGCCGCCAAAATCTGGCACCCATTGCATTAGACCGAGTGGGCCGTTTCTATGCATTATGCTAACCGGGTATTGTACTTAAGCATGCATGGCAATAATCTCACTAATCTACATGCAAAAAAATAAATAATTTCAATGTAACTTGGTACAAGTGATAATAAAGAAACCATTGAAATCGTCAAGAACACATCCAACTAGCATTGGCAACCACTTTAAATAGTGCGAGATGGCATACGAGTGTTAGGGTGGCAGAATTCTCCTCTGAACATAGAACAGTACAGTACATGAACAGCCCCTTCAGCCCACAATGTTTATGCTGAACACAAGACCAAGTCGATCTAATCACGTCTGCCTGCAGATGAGCCGTATCTCTCCATATACATGTGCCTATCTAAAAGCCTCTTCAATGCCACAATTATACCTGCCTCCACTACCATCCCTGGCAGCCCGTTCCAGACACTCTCCACGCACTGGAACTATTAGGGTTTAGTATTAGGCTAGCATTTTAAGTGTGTAGGAAGGAACTACAGATGCTGGTTTACACCAAAGGTAGACTCACAATGCTGGAGTAACTCAGTGGGTAAGGCAACTTCTCTGCCGAAAAGGAGTAGGTGATGTTTCAGTTCCAAGACGTCACATTCCTTTTCTCCACAGATGCTGTCTGACCTGCTCAGTTACTCCAACATTTTAAGTGGCCAAGACTAACGACGTGAATCAAAATTGAAATTCCATACAGCCAGACGATTTGAATATGCCCGGACAAAAGTTTAGTATGTGTAGGACGGAACTGCAGTCGCTGGGTTAAATGGTGGAGTCTGAAGAAGGAACCCGAAACATCACCCATTCTTTCTCTCCTGAGATGTTGCCTCTCCCGCTGAGTTACTCCAGCATTTTGTGTCCATCTCTGACAAAGGTTCACCCGCCCGACAAAGAAGTCGGTTACTTTAAAAATAAAAAAAATACTGTGTCAAAATGCTGTGTGTCAGCATAATCACACAGAACAGGGTCAATGCTGATGGAAACAATCCCTGCAGCCTGGCAGCAAGCAGCACAAGGCCATGCTAACAGCGATCGGGCAAGAGGTCAAAGCTGAAGAGCCAGCAAGTCCTCAGAGAGGTTGCAGTACAAGGTGGGGTCAACTCTACAGAGATTTGGCACTGTCAATGAAAAGCCACATAATTTGTTAATAAAATGTTTGATCGCTGGACTCGATTGTCAGATCTCGGGGGCAGCAATTGGAGGAACATTGCCTCCAGTGTGACACGGCCAGTTTAATTTATTACTAGTGTGCGTTGGGTAGTGTTAGCGTGTGGGGATCGCTGGTCAGTACAGACTCAGTGGGCCGAAGGGCCCGTTTCCACGCTGCATCTCTAAACTAAACTAGTTCTATGTTTCGCATCCACTTTCTGCACCTCAGGGGCAATCAACTGCCAAATCTGCATGACATTGGGATGTGGGAGGAAACCAGAGCACCTGGAGGAAACCCACAGTCACACGAGGAGGACATTTTGATTTTCATTATTCTCCCCACCTACTGTGTCCCCCCCCCCCAGAGTTTAGTTTAGAGATACAGCATGGAACTGCTGTAAAAGAGTATCTTGGTCAGAATGGACAAATTGGGCCGAACAGCCTGTTTCTGCACTGTACGACTCCATAAAACATTTCTTTTTCCACAGATGCTGCCTGACCGGTTGAGATTTCCAAGCATTTATGGGGAGAGTGAGTGTGTCAAGACAGCACAATGAAAACATTACCGATTAAATGAAGATAGAAAACCGATTGACCGAAATCAGCAGGTCAGGCAGCATCTCTGGTGAAAAGGAATAGGTGATGTTTCGGGTCGAGACCTTTCTTCAGTCTGAAGAGTCCTCCTTCACACTGTCTGAAGAAGGGTCTCGACCCAAAACGTCACCTATTCCCTTTCCTCCAGAGATGCTGCCTGTCCCACTGAGTTACTCCAGCATTTTGAGTCTATTGTCAGTGTAAACCAGCATCTGCAGTTCTTTTATACACATTGTAAACTGACAAACAGACTAATGGCCAGTAGATTTTTTTCTTTTTTACTGCTACTGTGAACGCCGTTGGAACTTACAACACTAGAAATCGGATTCCAGTTATCAAAGAGTGGGTAGAGGGTTTGGTAATAAGTCGAACGCCCAATAAGTAATTTGAAGCTTTAGAAAGGAGCTGGGGAGCTTGCCAAGTTGGAGTCAGTCCTTGTCTGTAAACTTTTATTGCTATGTAATCAAGAGCAGACCACCCTTGAGGTATCATATTTCCAAAGCCGACAGGAAGAGAATCTCCAAGAACATCCAATGTGGGAGGGTGAAGAGAGTTAGAGAAAAGGATAAGAAATCAAACAAAAAAAGATTACAATTGCGACGAAAATTTCAAAAGTACTTCATTCGATGCAAGGCATATTCCGAAGAATATTTGGCATTGCTGTGGCTTTTGCTGCAAACTCAGGAAGTACTTTTGAAATGCAATAGCTACCGGTCAAAAAGAAATACTGCAGCCAGTTCCACAAACACTGATAATGACCATAAACCCTGTTACTGCATTGTTACAATGAACATATTTATTGGTCGGAATATTTTTGAATTCCACGTAAGAGTTAAAATATGAATGAACGCCTTTTTTAAATCTGTTCCTGGGCCTGTACTCAGTGGAATTTAGAAGAATGAGGAAAGATCTCATTGAAGCCAAATAATTAAAGGCCTCTAATAGAGTGGATATGCAAAGGATGGTTCCAGTAATGGGAGGCTCGAAACAGGGGGCACAGCTTCAGAATAAAAGGGTGTTCATTCGAAATGGAGATGAGGAGGAATCTGTGGAATTAATTGGCACAGACGGCTATGGAAGCCAACTCATTGAGTATTTTTGAAGCGGAAATTGATAACTCGATTGGTAAGAGCATCAAAGGCTACGGAGAGAAGGCAGGAGAATGGGGAAAAACTAGATCAGCCGTGATTGAATGGAGTAGATTTGATGGGCTGAATGGCCTAATTCTGCTCCTTTGCCTTTTGGTCATATGTTTATATAAAAACCACAAGCCAACAATAGTGCTTTAAATTACATAACGAGAATGGATCATTATTCAAAAGAGGTGGCACAGTGGTGCAGCAGTAGAGTTGCTGCATTACAGCGCTAGAAACCCGGGTTGGCCCTGACTACGGGTGCTGTCTGCACAGTTTGTACGTTCTCCCTGTGACCACGTGGGTTGTCTACGGATTCCTCCCACATTCTAAAGGATTGTAGGTTAATTGGCTTCTGTAAATTGGCCCTGGTGTGTGGGATATGGCTAGTGTACGGATGATGTAGCCTGGGCTCAGCACACTGATGCAATCACAACGAAAGCTCATCAGGTCTCAAGGAAGTTGGCATTTCACCGAATACTCTCCCAAATGACTCTCCAGGTGCACAGTGGAGAGCACACTGACTGGTTGCATCATAGCTGCAGAAAGTGGCGGACATTTCCCGGTCCATCATGGATACCAACCTCCCAAGCAGCCGAGTAATTTACAGCTTCAAAGGACCCACACCAGCCTGGCCATGCTCATCCCACGGCAACCAACAGAAACGTCAACTGGTTCATTTATATCTTTTGCTGATTGGAAGATACAGCATGAAAACAGACCTTCAGTCCATCGAGTCCACAAGTACCATATCATCATATCATATGTATACAGCCGGAAACAGGCCTTTTCGGCCCACCAAGTCCGTGCCGCCCAGCGATCCCCGTACATTAACACTATCCTACACCCACTAGGGACAATTTTTACATTTACCCAGCCAATTAACCTACATACCTGTACGTCTTTGGAGTGTGGGAGGAAACCGAAGATCTCGGAGAAAACCCACGCAGATCACGGGGAGAACGTACAAACTCCTTACAGTGCAGCACCCGTAGTCAGGATCGAACCTGAGTCTCCGGCGCTGCATTCGCTGTAAAGCAGCAACTCTACCGCTGCGCTACCGTACCATCAATCACCATTCACACGGATTCTATGTTGTCCCACTTTCGCATCCATTTCCCGCACACGAGGGACAATTTACAGAGAGCAATTAACCAACAGACGCGCACGTCTTCGGGATGGGGCGGAAACCAGAGCACCAAGAGGAAACCCACACGATCATCGGAAGAACACGCAAACTCCGCACAGACCAGAGGTCAGGATCAAACCAGGGCCCCTGCCGCTGAGAGGCAGCAGCTCTATCAGTTGCACAACTGAGCCTCTCTGGCAGTAAATTGGCTGCCATTCTCCACTTTGCAAATATATGTTGGACTTATTAAGAGATTTGCCCACAGAAACAAGATTGCCTTGTGATAATTATACAAGACCTTGGTGTGACCACATTTGGACCAGTGCATGCAGTTTTGAACTCTTTATCCCAAAAAAGAAATAAAGTTGCCACAGAGAGAATGCGACAAAGGTTCACTTGACTGAACCCTGGAGGTCTGACCATTATACAAACAGTGATTAAGCAACAAAAAAAAAAGAGACAAAGTACTGGAGTAACCCAGTGGGTGAGGCAGCATCTCCGGAGAACATGGATAGGTGACGTTTCGGGTCGGGATCCTTCTTCAGATTCATTGTAAATAGGGGGGTGAGGGGGGGGGGAAGAACACTGGGAGAGTTTAAAGTGAACTAGCTTTTAATTCACTAGAATGTGGAATGAGCTGCCAAAGTGGCAAAGTGGGTAAATAACAATGGTTAAGAGACATTGGAACTGGTGCATGCTCAGAAAAGGTTTAATCGCATATAGGTCAAGTGCAGTAACGTGAGACTAGCTCAGGAAGCAACTGGGTTAGCAGTGGCACATTGGGCCGAAGGGCCTGCTAACCAGCAGAAAAACTCACTGAATGCTTCTAGCATTTTCTTTTTTATCTCAAACAATACAAGTTACATTTTGTTTGAATTAATTGCTTGCATCTTCAATTTTCTTTAAAGTTTATAAAAATTAACCTTTCCATTAACCTAATGCGTCTTCAATGTATTTGACAGCAAACAGCATCAGCAAGAAAGCACAAAGGAAGTGCAACCGCACAGGCAGCAAACAAACAACTAGAAAATGTAGTCGGCGTGTCTCCTGATGCACATGATTAAAATTATTCATGCTTTCTGATTGTGTCAGAAGGAACTGCAGATGCTGGTTTACACCAAAGATAGACACAAAAAGCTGGAGAAACTCAGCGGGCCAGGCAGCATCTCTGGTAAAAAGGAATAGGCAGTGTTTTGGGATGAAACCCTTCTTCAGACAAAGACGGGAGAGGGAAACTAGAGATATGAAAAGGTACATAGAACAAATGAATGAATGATATGCAAAAGGACACATCAAAGCCGGCAAGGATGATCAAGGAAATGTGGAGGGCGACAGTGAAACTAGTACGATGACTAGGTTGGGGGAGGGACGGAGAGAGAGGGGATGCAAGGGTTTCCTTGAAGTTAGAAATACCAATACTACTGGGTTGTCAGCTGGCCAAGTGAAATACGAGGTGCTGTTCCTCCAATTTACGTTTGGCGTCACTCTGACAATGGAGAAGGCCCAGGACAGAAATATTTCTATTTGTCTGGCGCACTCAGTTGTGCTAGAACTCCGAGCAATGGTTCAGTTAGAGCCACTGGAAATACTACCGACCTGGCAGTGGGAGTGAGCAACAGGTCAGCCCATCTCGAGCCACCCATGACCCTGACAATGGACATCTCATTAGATAACCAGTATAGGAAGGATGACACAAAAAGCTGGAGTAACTCAGCGGGGCAGGCAGCATCTCTGGAGAGAAGGTATGGGTGAAGTTTCGGGTCCTAATTCTAGTCTGAAGAAGGGTCTCGACCCGAAACGTCACCCATTTCTTGTCAGTTTGTCATCCCGAATGTCCATGGGAAGACGACGGATGGAGGCCCACAGCAGCCTGGGGGTCGCCTGGAGCGTGGACTGGACTCCGAAAATGGCACCAAAACATGGCGTCTCTTGCACGCGGGATCAGTAGACTGTTTCTGTACAATTTGATAATCGGGGATGTGCTTAGGTATGACAATACTCTACAGGACTGTCTGTGAGAAAAGAATGTCACACTGCGTTTGCACTTCGCACAAGTAACAATAAAAACACCATTAACCCTTCTCTGCACCCTCTCAAGCTTCATCACAACCGTCCTACCACGCTGTCACCAGCACAACACTCCAAGTGCGGCCACACCAACACGGTGTACAATTGTAACACGATGTCGCAACTCCTGCACTCAATGCCTCGGACAATGAAGGCAAGCGAGCCAAACGCCTTCTTCACACACTTGCAGGAATCTATGTACTTGCACCATCAGGTCTCTCTGCTCTACAACACTCCCCGGGCTTCCCAAATTCACTGTGATATTCGGCCTGGCCTAACTGCCCAAAAAGCATTGCTCCACATTTGTGCCAGTTAGATTCTGTCAGCCCTTCCTTGGCTCACTTTCCCAGTTGATCAAGATCCCATTAGAACCTATGCACCCCCCTGCACTGCTGTAAGTTCATGAGACAAAAGAACAGTATTAGATCATCAGTCTGCTCCGCCATTCGATTATGGCTGATCTATTGTTCCCTCTCAACCCCATTCTCCCACTTTCTACCTGTAAGCTTTGACACCCATACTAATCAAGAACCTAACAATCTCCGCTTTAAAAATACCCAGTGACTTGGCCTCCACAGCTGTCTGTGGCAATGAATTCCAGATTCCCCACCCCTGGCTAAAGAAATTCCCCCTCAGGTCCATTCTAAAGGTACTTCCTTTTATTCGGAGGTTGTGTTCTCTGGGCCGAGACACCATCAAGGACGGACATTATTCTGTCCACTGCACCACCACCTTCGTGTCATCGGCAAACTCACTAATCACACCACATTCTCATCCAAATCATTAATATATATGACAAGCTAGAGTCAGTAAGGAACAGGCCCCTTGGTCCAACTTGCCCACATCGACCAACATGCCCCATCTGCACGAGTCCCACCTGCCTGCATTTGGTCCATATCTCTCCAAACCGGTCCCATCCATGTACCCGTCCAAATGTTTCTTCAACATTGCAACTGCCTCCTCCAGCAGTTCGTTCCACACACCCACCACCCTTTGTGTAAAAAGGTTACCCCTCAGGTTCCTACTAAATCTTTCACCCCTCACTTTAATCCTACACCCTCTCGTTCTTGATTCCCCTCGTCTAGACAAGAGTCTGCGTTTACGCGATCTATTTCCCCCATATCCACAACCACAGGGGATAAAACACCGATCCCCGAGGTAAACCACTGGTCACAGACCTCCAGACTGAAAAACAACTCTACACTCCCAAACCTTGATTAAAATGTACTGATCTTCAATGGTCTGTTTCCGTGCAAGCACAAAATGCTGGAGTAACTCAGTGGGTCAGGCAGCATCTCTGGAGAACATGGATGGGGCCCTCCAGACTGATTACAGTGGGGAGGGGGAAAGAGAGAAAGCTGGAAGAGAAAAGGGGAAGGACAGAGCATGGCCTGTAATATACAAACGCAGGAGAGGGGGTTTGATAGGCAGATTGTTGGTCAAAGGTCAGGGGGCGATTGGACAGGTGTAAGCCCAAAGAGGATAGAGTTGCAAATTAAGCTTGGTGATAGTAAAATTGTGAGGTTATTGGAAACAGTGCAAGTGGTGGGGAAGAGCGCAAGTGGGGAAGAGCAGTGCAAAGTCAGCAAGAGTTCAAGGGGGTGAGAAAGAGTGGGGATGGGGGGGGGGGCTCCTGGAAGAGGAAGGACAGGAGGGTGTTTGTGGGTTAGTTACCTAAAATCAGATATTTTCTTTATCTCCAAATTTGTGTCTTTCTTTGTTATTCAGCATCTGCAGTGTCTTGTTATTCATGTTTCTGTACAGTGTGGCTATGACTTTCACATGCTTCAGTGAAGGTGTCAAAAACATCTTGGCGCTCAAATTCTCAGTACACCCTTCATTGGTGCGCACCAATATGTGTACTGTATAGAACTTGCAAAAGCGTAACCGTTTCCTCTTTGTCATTGGGTCTAAATGCTGGAAAAGCAAACAGCAAAGTGGAAATACCATTACGACGTAGCAACACAAAGCAGCAACCGGTCGCCATCCGAAGAACAGGCCACAACATCCGC